>NC_045133.1:12479825-12694900 GCF_007655135.1 Punica granatum
CACTAATTTAATTATTTTGTTTGTTAACTAAAAACATATATTTTCACCCACATTAAATAAGGACTACTCACTTAAACCGTACTTTTCTATCAATATTTTAAAATGGCTCTACGTAAAAGTATAAAAAATTTATATGTACTACACCGTATATAGCGCGGGCCAGATTCTTGTATATACAAAATAAAATAATAAATTCACTATAAAAAAAATTAATTTAATTGAGATAATGCGCTAAAACATGAACTAAAATTATAAATATCAATGAGATAATTACTAGCTCATTATGAAAATTTTTCAGATAGAAAAAGATCTTTAAAAAATAAGCTATTTCATTTGCTACTCATGGGATGAGCGAGCTTTTAGATATAATTTAAAAAATTTCTCCTACTATCCATAAATTGATAATAAAATAAATTATTATTTTTGTATGTTCATGTAGTTCCATGGAATAAGCCAAGTTAACTGGTCAGAGACTAAAGGCGGTAAATTGATTGCACAGAAGATCCATATAAAATTCAAGAGCATGACCAAAAATGGAGATATTTAATAAGATTCAAGAGTTTTTTGCACAGTATGGACTCTCACATAGTACAGTTTTGAGTAGACATGTAATCAATCATACAAAATATGGAAGCATATATTTGAGCGCATCTAGATTATGCAATATTATATAATATAACTATAAATTTTCAAGCTTTCTTGAAAAGAAATTAAGTATTTTGTGAGCATAAATATTTATCTTAAACATTTGAATTTTGAAAAGTACTTTTACTAATCTTGAGTAATATCCTGTGCAATACATGGGATGCAATGCAGACACAATCGAGGACAAGCACTATTTAGTAATAATTAATAAACCATGCCATCATCCAACAAGGTTAGCCTGTTAAAATGAACGGTTGTGATAACCCTAAATTTTCTCATAAACACTACCAAGATACAGGTAAATCCAATGGACACAAATTTAAGGACGTATGAACGAAAAATAAACAATAACATCCTCTCAGAAATTTGAAAAAGGACCGCACAGATTACAGCTATCATTGTAATGTACGGACATAATTATTTCTGGTCTTTTAGCCTTTATCTATCACGCGACAAGAAAAAGCAAATGCACTTATCACCATCAGAGAGTTAGAAAAGCGAAAGGGATAATGAATGAGGTACCTGTCGAAATAACTGGACCCATTAGTTGGCCATTTTGCATCTTTGGTGGCTTTTACTCTGGCATTGGTAGTTGCAGCTCCAGTGGGAGAAAGAGTAGAAGAAATAGGATTGTTACTGGCCATACATGTATTTGCGGTCACTTTATTATGTTTGTTTTCCATATTAATCTTGGGAAGATCTTCCACATGGCAAGTTGAAGATTTTGCTCTACAAGTCTCTGAACCTGCGATACCTTTATTTTCCATGATGGACATATGAGCTGAAGTTGCCGATCTCTCGCCACTCCCTTGCAGAACTTTTTGCTTTTCCACCTGTAAGAATAAAGTACATCAAGCCATTCTCAGATTAAGAACAACTAACTGGGACGAATTATCAAAATCCCTTCAAGTCAATTCTATGTATGCACAAGCATATTGATATTTGGAAAATATGATAAGTTTGCTTAAAAAATTGAAGAGCTAGCCAAAGTATGAGTTTTTTCCCTGGTGACTAATTCTCACGTATTGTTAAAATCAACTACACTGCTATGAGCACCATGAACGTTGAATGTGAGATGCTAATCAAACTCAAATTATAAAATTCATGACCAAATTTTTACATTCAAAGTTATGCACTTATCTATGCAGGTCACATGAGCCCATCCATGCCAATATGCAATTGCAGGCATAATTAGACATAATTAGGATCTTCAGTATCATTTCCTCAACCCAGTTACTAAGTGATGAAAACTGAAGACATAAAGGTCTTGACAAATTTCTTCAAAAACAAGTATGTTTTATAGAAAGGAGTCTCATAGCACACATTTTATCCAAACTGTGATGCAACCAGTCACAGCAATCAAAATGTGAAGCAGATTATTGCAGGCATGAGTTTATCATAAATCAATATCTCCAACTAAACCTAAAATTTCACTCTCCTTCAAAGAAATTACACCAAACTACATGTCCCAAACCACTGATGATTCGAAAGAGAACCTAGCACCCAAAGAGGTTCAATAATCACATATAAATTTTGAATTAACTTTGCCTAGTCCACAACTCCGTGGTTAGGGAATGGAGGGGAAGAGGCGAGTCCTGATAAATCCATCAGGCAATAAAAGTTAGCAATTTTAAGCACAAAAAAAGAGAGAGAGAGAGAGAGAGAAAGAGAGAATATAGAAGTATGCAAGAGATCTGCTAGAAGGAAAAGAACAGAAAAAAAAAGGAAAAAAAATAATAAGTTTCAACAAAAGAGGGTGCCCACCTCGTGCAGCAACACCTGCTTCATGGCTAAGGGAAGCACGTGATGGCTGGGAACATAGTCCTGCGTAGCACCAATATGTATCCAAGTCAGACATAAAAATGATTGTCAATGATAGACCAGTATGACAACAACTATGAATGATAATTTATACCTTGAAACTGATATAATCCCCAATAGGGGGGTCAAAAGCAAGTGCATTGGCATCCACAGTTGCTTCTACTTTTAAGTTTCGAAGCAGCAGTTCCGAGCTTGTGTTCTTATACGATATACAATAAGCGACCATCCTGCTAACTAACTGAGTCAGATCACTCTTCTCACTTTCAGATAGTAAGTGCATTGCCACCTGAGATGAGGCAGAAGACAATATAATGAATCGAGAAAGAGCCCTTAGAGCCAAATATATTTGAGATATAACAATCTTGAATAGACAATTACTTTCAAAGAAAATTAAAATTGGTATATCCCTCAATAAGCAAATGTGACAAGTATAGCCAGCTCTTTCATTGAAGCCAGCTTACCTGTTACCGCTACAGGTTTCCTTCTTAAATCTATCATAGATGCCGTAAAGTAGAATTGGTACATTTATTATGTATTAAATATTTCAATATAAATAATTTTGTCAATAGATTTTACAACAAAAAAGTCAATAAATTTAATATTTATTACTGGCATGTCCATATAAAATGATCTTGAAATTTTTCTCCCTCGAATAATGTAAGAGTTTCCATAATAGAAGTCAACGCTCTTTTCAGTCCTGGATAATCTATAAATTAAAGGATGCTCTAAGTAAGCTTTTGGTCTTATAATTTATAATTGCAGCGATTTAATATGTATATATAGAGAATGTTGATAATATACTAATGAAAAAATGATGTGCATTATATTTTTCTAATTATTTTTTTTATAATTGTTTATATAATATTGTTATTATATTTTTTTGCTGAATATATCTTCAAACTTTTAGAAATTAGAATTACATATCTATAAAAATTATTAGAATGTATATGTTGATTACAAGTTCTTTCCTGAGATTTCATTGTGGCTATCTATTTATTTAGGTAATTTTTAATGAAAATGAACAAACTTAATTCATAATTTTACATTTTTCATCTGTGTTTTTGTATGGCACGAAATATTTATTATGCTATTAATCTGAAAACTAATATTATATGATTCACTAATGGTATTTGGCTGAATTATGACAACACGTTTATTGTCTAATTAAATATAGTGTCCTCATAAGAATAATCAATTAGTAAAAGAACTAATTCGTATTTCCTATAATTATGTTTTTCCATTCGTTATTTATGATATTAAACTGCTGCAGTCTCCAGTTTGCTGCTAAATAATAGAATGACAACATCAAAAAACAAATCGTCAACTATAAAGTTTGCCTTCCAAAAAAATTTCATATACATCCAAACCAGGAAAATTTCACAAAAACCCTTGCTCAGAGGCAAAGGCTAGTGAGTAGATATTTGAGAACGGAAGGTACATCAGTGCATGCATACATTCTTATTAATACGCCACTGTTTGGAATTCAGAAAAGAATTGCATTTTTATTGGAATATTTGCATGGCCTTTCAAGACTTGATATGTATATATATAGACATACATGCATACTGTGTTTTCATATGTTTCTGATTTAAATATTTTTATATGTATATTAGTAACAGTAATAAAGGAATATACTTAGTATTTTAAACTTCGTATATTTTACTTTATAAAAATTAAAACTTAGTATTTTAAATTTTCTTATTATGGGTGCATTTTTCATGCACATTTTACATATTATAATGAAACAAAAGAAAATTAAAAAATAATACTCAATTGTTCTTATTGTTTTAGATTCTTTTTCTCAATTCCTAATTTTACATAAGGACTCAATCAATTATGTTATGTATTATAATCAAATTTTATATTAGATACAATAACTTCTTATTCTATTAATATTTTTATCTTAAAAATTTTAATAATTGTCCACGTAACACTCGGGTATTCATCTAGTTTCAAATAGAAGAGAAAGAAGAGGCTCAACACTCCATAAATTAGAGGTTAATCATTTTCTGCCAAAGAGTAAAGAATCTCAACCTCCTTGTAGCCAATCAATAGAAACAAAGGAGATAAGCAAATCACACTGTTAAATTAATTTATTATAGATGGGAAAATTCCTAGAATTCCAGTTAGAACCTCCTCTTCCTCCAAACTCCATAAAACATAGCACGTAGCACACGCTCAAGCCATCTAAATGCCTGGTAATAATGCTTTTACAATCTCGTAGACCCTTGAAGTGTTGCCAAATCAAAACAAAGTATCTTAGATGAGCCAATTCCTTGAATTCAAATTAGTGCCTGCTTTGTTGCCTCCAAAGCCTCCTAAACTCTTGAAACAATACTCCGCCATTAAATTACCCAAAAGTAATGCTCATAGCTGCTAGCAGACATTGCATTCGCCTAAATGCCCTAAAATAATGCTGTTACAATCTCATAGAACCTTTAAATGTTGCTTAATTTAACAAGGTGTCTTCTTATATATTATGGCCGGTAAACCTCAAGCCAAAGAAGGGGGCCCAAAGAGAAAATGCCACTGCGCACAAATCACAAACTAACAAAATTCGCAGCACTGACTGATCCCTTAGTAATCACATAACTTATTATAGGCGCATAAATTCATTCAATTGTAGAAGGCTGCATTCCCCAATTACTTAGTTTTTCTTCCCTTTGTTGATTCATTTTCATAGTTCCTCAATCTTAAAGAGTTTTCTCTATTTTCAACTGGAGAGATGCATCATACCTCAGACTTAATAGGATGAAGCGAAGAAAAAAATAGATGAGAACTGTTTGGAATTCTGAACATAGCAACTTCACAAACAGCAAAGTATGAAAATAGAGGACTGTCTGACACAAGAATTTTGTTGCAATTCACAAGTTTTACCCAAAATTTCATCAACAAAATGAATGCAAATGGTCACATGTTAAAATAAAAGGTGTAGAGCAGCTCTAACCGTTACAAGTTAAAAGTACGTGTATATAATTGAAAAGCAATAAGATGTGACAGATAGCCAGATGATGATCAAATGGAACTGCAACGACTTACTGGCCTCAAATTTGGTGGAGACAGGACACGCATTAATGGGGTTATAAGATCTTCAACAAAGGACTTGATTGATAAATGCCTGGATATAGAGGGAGTAATTCTATATTGCCAAATCCGTAAAGTATCCAACCTCTCCATCAATGTTGCTCGAAATCTGCATGTTTATGCTTGAATAAGGAGATAGGCGAGCTTAATTGTTTTAGCAATAAATCTCAACTCAGCAGCTCGAGGTCACGTACCTCTGAAACGACTTCGGCCACTCAATACTAGGTTTCTGAACTTGGGCAATCAAACGGTGCACAGCAATGGCAAGAGGAGGTTGATAAACTTCAAAAGGTAAAAAAAAAATTAAGTAATAAATTCAAGACATCACTGAATATCTATTAAAAGATAACATGAATCTCACCTTGAAGATGCATTTGCTGTGACCGCATTGTATATTGGTGAATGAGATCGGATGCACTCATACTGTTGAGGCACATAACCTATAGTATAGCAAAATGTCTTCATCAATCTTTATTATATAGCGATAAAATCAAAGACAAGTTAATATTAGCCCGCAAGTCATAATAAAAGTAGGATAGGTCATACAGTCCTTTTCATGACAGGATCATGATATCGTTGTTGCAAAATATTTTCGTGTACCCCATCCAGTATTACATCGTAGTCACCACTGAAATGCAGCATATGAATAGGTTAAGAGGCCATACAATGAGCAGACGCTAATGTATCCAATCAACAAACAGCCATGTCTTACCGACTAGATATGAGAGAGTGCAGAACATCAAATTCTCTGGACATACTGCTTTGATCATGATTGGATTTTTTGTCGGGCTTGAATTTTTTCTTTTGAAAAATCTGAAGAGAAAACAAACTTCATATTGAGAATAGTGGCAACAGGTTAGGTCTCACCAAAACCAAATTAACTCTTGCATTGCACCTCTTTCCAGATATCAAAGATATTTCTTGACATGTCTTTCCGGCCAACAACTTGGGAACTGATATCTACCTGAGAAGCAATAAATCTGTAAGGAATCAACGGAGTAGTATCGTGACCATATGTAAGTAATGGGAAGTTGCTGATGTTTAGTGGTCAGGATGATCTACAAAATGAAAGTCTTGTGTACTCCAAAGTGAAAAAGTAAAACATCCATTCTACAAAATCGAAGTCTTGTATACTCAAAATTAGAAAGGTAAAACATCAACACAGGACAACATATAGTGCCTGTACTCAGTAACGCTAGCTACAATGACGATGAGAACATGGTGCTTGCTTTAGGAGAAAATCTTTCTGACTCGGAGATGCTTGTAAGATATACCAGTATTTATGCATGTTTAGAGAGAGAGAGAGAGAGAGAGAGAGAGAGAGAGAGAGAGCATTGGACCTATCAAAAGATTAGGTAAAGCATGTAAGCTAGAGTTATTCAAACCACAAATCCAAAAACCATGCCATGATAAATCAAAGATACTGTACGACAGAGTTAGGCAAAAGCAAACTAAGAAGATTATATTTTTCCATGAAGGGAGGTAAATAAAATCTTTGCTGTATTCAAATAGAAGTCCTCCAACACAAAGAGCAAATCAAAAGTCTTACCACATTAAGAGTTTCCTTCTTATTCTTGAGAAATTGAAGAGTATTCAAACAATGGCGTATGTCACATTCTGCGAACGCAAAACAAATTGAGACAAGAATGTAATGAACTAACTTGACATATATATGATATGAGTATAGTAACAATACCTAATAAAATATAGCATCAAAGCTTTACACTGAAATGCAATGGATGGTGTTGGACCAAGATTTTCAGCAAATTCGTTGAGCTTTACAGTATATAAAATGTGCTACTTGTATTGTTTGGTAACAATAGTGCAGTTCCAACATCCAGTAGCAATCTGGCGAAGCAGGTTGGACCTAGCTTTTGGAAATTCTGCTTATCATTACAATTAAAATTAAAATTTAGATAGAAAAGACCAGAATGCCTGATCCTGTTCTATATTTGGAGTGATGGAGTGTTCCTACATAAAAACTTTTATTTCAAAACTGCATTACACCAAGCATTTATCTTCATATTTTCTTTCCACTCAGGTAATGAGATTTTTTCAATTGGATAACATTGATGTGTACTCATATACAGCAGAAAGATTAAATTAAAATGGAATATATTCAAAAATTAAATTAATATTCCTTTTATTCTAAACATTTATTGACATACACGCCTTCGTCAATAACTGCAATTTACGTAGTATTTCAAGACAATACTTGCACAAATTATAAGTTCTACAGTTTCACTTGCCAAACCCAATTCAAACGGCCGAAACAACACAGTTCAGTATATCAGAACAGTACAGTTGCCGCATCAAACAGGCTAATGTATCTAAGAGAAATCCTATTATCTGGAGACCCTCTCCCTTCAATTAAAAGAATGGAAAGCAAGAGGCAGGCTCACCAGTGTACTCGGCAAGAGCTGTAAGAGCTATCGAACTTGTATTTATTCCTTCCTTGTTACATATGTACTTAAGCCTGTAAATTGGCCATCATATCAGGTTAAAAGTATTTTGGAACTCTTCAGATTTTTTTGGAATTGACAAGCTATTCTCTCTGTCCCAGAATGTGCAACATGATAGATATGACAAATTATATTCTACACTACATTTAGAAAACTGAGTTTTTCCTAGGCAATGACTAGTTTAACATAGACATGCCTTTTCTCACTAATAATGTTAAAATAACATCTAACAGGCAGATCATTACTGCCCTTTGAGCTTTCGATTGATAAAAGAAACATTATCTGCTCTAAACTTAAACAGGAAAACTAGATGAGGGAATATGAATGATTTCACCAGATTATCATCACGAAGGCACTTTCTTCCTTAAAGCATCTGAGATCATAAATACAGATACTAGACAGGCATGGAAGGAGATATTAAATAGCTACAGCAAACAGAGATAAGACTGAGCTTTTCGAAAACAGGAAATCTTGTAAAGACATACTTGATGACAGTGAATCTGTTGCATAAAAGTTTGGATAAGATGCAATAAGGACTTAAAAGAACAGGCTCAAACACATAAAAAGACCATTCCCCCAAAGATTGTTTCATCAATCTAGGGAAAAGGGCAGATTTCATTTCCACCAGACAGTCAAAAGGGAAAAAAAACCGAAACTAAAATTCAACATGTACCATGAGTGAAAAGCATGGAGTTGTCACGAGTACAACATCATTTACTGAGAAACCAAAAGCAGTTATTTGGACATGCAAATGTAGTATTTTAGAAGAAACAAAAAAAGGGTAAAGAAAAACTAAAAAGTTCTTACAGTTTGTTAGGAAGAAATTGAGTGGGAAAGGGAACTGTTAAGTTCCGTAAAGCTGAAAAAATGCAATGATGTTAGACAAGCACATTTTTCGTCCTGGATATAATTTAGTAAAAGCATGGATTAAGCAACGATGGGGCCAAATAGTTTGAACATTTATCTTTTTATCTTCCATAATGTGCAAACACAAAATCTAGAATTATTTCTGATCCTATTATCTGTGTCATCATCATTAAATTGTCCATTTTAAAACAAATTTTTAGTGAAGTTCCAGAGGAAAATTCAAAGCAATTATTGCAGAAACCGAAAGTGGCAGTAATGAACATATACTGTAAGTTGCCGAAGTTACCTGCTCACAACACGGTTGACAGATGGTCGGACAAATATATGAACCCTGTAGAAAATTTACTTAAAATCATCCATCAATAGAATTAAACACATGAAAAGAAAACCCAGAAATATGAACATCGAAGTGTGCTATTTAATACCAACAAGAGTTCACTGTAGCTAAAGAACAAGAATCATGACTACAACACAAAGAACAGAAACGAAAATAATGAGCAATCATTTGATGATACTTTCCATGCCAATGACAAACACTACAAAGCAGAGAAGATGTTGAATGGGAAGACCAGCTACATTTCTCATACATGTCACCAATCCAGTGTTAAAGAAAACCTGTAATTTCTCCACTATAACTAAATTTGTATTTACCCAAACATTTGGAGGAGCAAAGAGAGCATGTATATAATATGGACATTTCTTCTCCAAATTGTAAATATATGCAATGGTCCTGTACGTAGAATATCAGACTACCCAAAAGGTAAGGAGAATGCACATAGCACTGGTGGTCATAAAAGATCCAGCTTAAGCAACTCAGCATAAATGATGTCACTCAATGAGTCACTCTTATATCTGTCTTGTGATCTATGAAAACATTGCATTGCAAATATGCAACAATCCTGTACGTGGAAATTCAGGCTACCCAAAATTTAAGGAGGATACACATAGCACTGGTGGTAATAACATATCCAGCTTAAGCAAATCAGCAAAAATCATGTCACTTGATGAATCAGTCTTGCATCTTCCTTGTGATGAATGAAGGCTTCTTAAGTCAGGGTCTCTATTGTGGCCTAGGTATGATTAAGGTTTCAATTAGCAGTCCTCTTACATAACACCTGCAATGCAGAGAACACAGAATTTCCAAAGTACTACAGGATAATAGATGGCAATAACAGCGTTGATTAAAACCATCATCTCACTGTGAAGTGACATTCATACCAAGAAGATGTAGAACCAAGTACCTTTTCTTAACCATTATAAACACACTCCAGCTTTATTGTAATTTCAGCAATGACAACACTTACTTGGCAATCTGACGCAATGGCCTCAAAGCTGGTGTATAAAGGTCATTGCATATGCATATTACCTACATAGAATGGACCAGTTCAGAAGAACTACACAACACAATCAAGAAAGCGTATCCCAGAATTATAACATACAGGTCTTGAGAGTGACGAGGTCTTTCGTCTCCTTCTGGGGTTCTTCCCCAATTTTTCTTCACTCCCAGTATTTGGATTTCCCATCTCAACTTTCTTCTCAGCAGAGACCTACTTAGAATATGAAATGAAATTACTGTGAGTTGAAAAGATGAATTGAGCATCTGGGTAATTCATGAAATCAGCAAAACAGATTTCCAATCTTGCAGTATAGTCCATTTGGACTTAGGAATATATAATTAATAGATGCAAGAAGGTTGAAGACCCAATGGAAGATCTTTCAGTCCTTGATGACCTTACGGTCTTCTTTTTCTCTTCTATTTTTTTTTTCTCAGTAAATGTGACAGAGAATTACAAAGTCCCAACTGACAACCGGTTTCCCTATATAACTTGTTGGTACTTTGATGCATAGAGAGAGAGGTGCCATATGACGGCAATTATATTGACAATATTGCAAGATTAGAAAAGAGACTATTTAAGTAAACATATTGCATAAATAATTAGGAGAGCAAAGAATCTTTGTCTTCAGCTAAAGATTTAAGGATCCACCCTCATAATGTATGTACAAATTATGTCCCTTAAAATGACAATTATGAAGCATACTATTCAAAAACTATAGAGAGCTACTAGTGATGAAGAGAAAAACTTCAAATATGAATCACATTCCTATCGTAGATGAGAGTTCAGGGATTCCCTCACCAAGTTGTCCAGTATACCAAAGATTCAAAATACCTTATTATAATTGTTAAATATATAGAAGTTAATAGATTAAGGACTTAAATGTACTGTGTAAGTAACTCAATAAAGTATATAAATAGAGGTGCACGATTCTTTTCTCCCAATCTCTACGTTCTTCATGGTATCAGAGCTAGGGTTAGGGGAAAATCGCCAACCTAGCTAGAGCTTCCGATTATGGAGCTAGAGCCCTAGTCGCAGCCTCTCCTTGTCTTCAGTTCTTCCGTTCTTCTTACCTTCAGTTCGGCAACCTCTCCAAGTTCAGTAACCTCTCCTTGTCTTTGTCGGAGTTGGAGCCCTAGTCACTTCATATTGGTCCTGTTTGGTCGTATCTACTGGTTCTGCTCTTCTTGCCTTCAGTTTCATCCTCTTTTATCGTTGTTGGAGTTGGTCTGTTCTTGGTCATTTCTACTAGAGCAGAGACTAAATTGTTGTCTCAATTGCTACTTGCTTCTCATTGTCTTCTTATCTTTTGGGTTTTCTTTGTTAAGGTATGTCAACTTCCCATGGTACTGTGGGTGTCTCCCCAATCTATAGGAGCCCCGTCATGTTAAGTTGAATGCAAAAACCTTCACTGGTTGGAGAGCTTCTGTTGAGTCATGGTTCTCGGGTCAAGGGCACATAGAGCATCTCACCAAGGAAGCTTCAAAAATTGAAGAGTCGAAGAAGGCAACCTGGATTCAAACTTATGCATATCTGTGCACTCTTCTATGGCAGTCCATTGACCCATTCCTAATGTATGTGTTTCGCCCTTATGGGACATGCATATCAGTGTGGAAGCGTGTCAGGGAGGTATGATATTACTAGAGTCCATGATGTCCTTTCCAATTTATTTCAGCTAAAGCTTTTAGACACAAATATGCACACACATTTGGCCCAACTCCAAAGATTATTTACCAAGTTCAATGAGGTCATGCCCTACACCGTTGACTTGAACGAACAACAAGAACGTGACAATATGAAGACGATTATCTGCCTACAAAGTCTTGGGGTTGAGTATGAATATGTTCGAAATCAAATTCTTAATGGAAAGTCAATCCCTTCACTGGCTGATGTGATTGCTCGTTTGATCCGAGTGATTAATGTTTCCCAAACCCCAAGTACAATTGAGGAGAATGCGGCACTTGTCACCGAGTTCAACTCATCTAGTGCAGCCTCTAGTTCACCCGGTGTTGCTTATGATCATAAGGGAAATCGTGGAGTCAAAAGTGGAAAGGGCCGAGGGATCCCCCAACTTGCACTTACTGTGGATAACGTAATCACAATCGTGATAAGTGTAATTCACTGCACGGGTTTCTTCCCAATGTTGCTAATGCTGCACAAATGCAAGTGTTGATCGATACTGTTTCAGCCGCGGAATATGCTCAATTTGCTCGTCTCCTTGAAAACCAGACAATTCAACAAGCATCTCAACATGTTGTTTCCTTCGCACAGTCTGGTCAGCCAGTGGCATGTCCCATCAAATCCTCTCTATTAGGCCCCAGAGTTCTCGACGCGGGTGCATCTGATCATATGTCTAGTAACTCTAATTTGTTATCTCACGTCCATAATTCTAATTATTTGCCCTCTGTTACTTTAGCTAATGACTCTATTGCCTTGGTGAGTGGCCCTGGAACGGCTCAACCTACCGTTTCCATTCTCTTATCCTTCGTTCTATATCTTCCTAAGTTTCCTTATAACTTAATATCTATTAGCAAATTAACCAAATATCTCAATTGCATTGTAACCTTTACCTCGGACTCTATGGTAATTCAAGACTCGATAATAGGAGGAACGATTGGAATGGGGTATGAGTTTCAAGGCCTCTACCAACTATATGCTCCAGCAACATCTGAGGCACCTATTGCCTGCACCGTCGCTACATCTCCAAAGCGGATTCATAGTCGCCTTGGTCATCCTTCTCTAGCTAATCTGAAACAAATGGTTCTGAGTTTGTCCAAAGTCAGTCAATTAGAATGTCAATCATGTCATCTTGGAAAACATACTAGGGCCCAATTTCCAAGTAGAGTAAACGTAATAGTGCACCTTTTGTTTTAGTTTATTCAAACATTTAGGGTCCTTGTCCAGTTCCTTCAAATCGAGGTTATTGTTATTTTGTAACCTTCATTGATGATTATTCCAAAATGACATGGGTTTATCTGCTGAAGAATCCTTCTAATCTATATTCCACATTTGTATCATTTTGTGTTGAAATCCAAACACAATTTGGTGTTTCAATTCGTACCTTTCGTAGTAATAATGCCCAAGAATATTTCTCAGCATCCTTTCAATCATATGTCCTCTCGAGACATGATACATCAGTCTTCTTGTGCTTATACTCCACAACAAAATGGAGTTGTTGAACAAAAGAATAGACATCTTGTTGAAACCCTACACACTTTTGATACATATAACATATCTGTCAAGTTCTAGGGTGATGCACTTCTCACTGCATAATATTTGAGCAATAGAATGCCTTCTATTGTCCTTCATGGTCAAATCCCTTTTTCAGTCTTGTTTCCTCGTGATGCAATTTATTCATTGCCTCCATGTATCTTTGGGTCTCTGTTTTGTCCATCAATTGCTTCCAGGTTCATCAAAACTTTCTCCTCGCTCTTTAAAGTGTGTATTCTTGGGATATCCTCGTGAGCATAAAGGATATAGATGTTTATCTCCAAAATAACGTCGATATTTTGCGATTGTTGATGTCACCTTCTTTGAGTCCAGTCCTTTTTTCTCAGCGTCTCTCAATCAATCTAAGTTACTTTCTGAATCACTGCCTCTCCCTTCTCTATATGTAATTGTCCTGTCTCGTGTTCCATCCACATTCACTCTTCCTCTTGAGACACCTTAGACGCCATTTACTTCCCCGACCACCTGAACCACGTAAGTTGATCACTTATTAGCGCAAGAAAAAGGTAACTCGTATTGAAACACAGCGGGTAAAGAGAATACAAGTGACCTCTCCTGAGAGACCAGAGGACTACCCCGTTCCAGTCATACCTCCAACCTCGAATCTACCATTGATGTCTTCCATGAAGCAAGATTTGCCGATTACCCTTAGAAAAGGTACCTGTTCCACTGCCAATCCTTATCCTCTATATAACTTTCTCAGTTATAATTGTCCGTCTCCTCCCTATACTGCCTTTCTTTTTTCTTTGGATTCTGTTTCTATTCCTCAATCTGTTAGGGAGGCATTGCCACATCCTAGTTGGCGGGAAGCAATGGAAGAGATGTCTGTTTTGCATGCCAACGGCACTTGAAAACTTGTATCTTTGCCCCCTGAAAAGACTATTGTGGGTTGCCGATTAGTGTATACGGTGAAGATGTCCCCAAATGATTGTGTTGATCGATTGAAAGCTCGTCTAGTTGCCAAGGATTATACATAGATTCCTAGACTGGATTATGGAGATGCCTCCTCTCTTGTAGCAAAGGTGGCTTTTGTGCATCTATTAGTCATTGGCGGCTATTAACCATTTGTCACTCCATCAGTTGGACATCAATAATGCTTTTTTACATGGAGACTTAGAAGAGGCGGTTTATATGGAGCAACAACCACCTGGGTTTGTTGCTCAAGGGGAGTACTTTGGCAAGGTATATAAACTCTGCAAATCTTTGTATGGGCTAAAGTAGTCTCCTCGGGCATAGTTTGGTCACTTCAGTTCAGCTGTTCTTAAGTTTGGTCTATTGAGAAGTCAATTTGATCATTCGGTGTTCTTCAAACACTAAGAATGAAGACACATTCTCCTAGTTGTATATGTTGATGATATTGTAATTACAAAGGATGATGCAGTTGGCATCTTTCACCTAAATGGTTATTTGCACTCACAGTTTCAAACTAAAAACTTGGGAGCCTTGAGATACTTTCTTGGGATTGAGGTTGCTCAGTCTGAGCGTGGTATTTACTCATCACAAAAGAAGTATGTGTTAGACATCTTAGAAGAAACGAAATTGCTTGAGTAAGCCAATTGATATACCGATGGATCCTAATGTTAGGTTGGCACCAGGAGAAAGGGAACCCTTTTTAGATGTTGGGCAATATCGCAGACTAGTTGGTAAGCTGAACTATCTCACAGATACTAGACCAGACATATCTTTCGCGATGAGTGTTGTCAAGTCAATTCCTAGATTCACTAATTGAAATCCACTGGAATGTTGTAATTCGAATTATGAAGTATCTTAAGGGTGCTCTGGTAGAGGATTGCTATATCAAGATCGAGGTCATAATGTAGTTGGATATATTGATGCAGATTAGGGACCAATTCAAAATCAGATAGAAGATTCACAATAGGTTACTATGTATTGTTTGGAGGGAATGTCATTTCGTAGAAGAGAGAGAAGCAAAATGTCATTGCTCAATCAAGTGTCGAAGCTGAATATAGGGCGATGGCCCTAACCACTTGTGAACTGTTGTGGGTGAAGCAATTGCTTTGAAAGTTAAGAGTAGAACAACCTTGTCCTATGGAGTTATTTTGTGATAATCAGGTCGCACTGCACATTGCGTCGAACCCGATTTTTCATGAGGACGAAACATATCAAGGTCGACTGTCACTTTGTTAGAGAGAAGTTGCAGTCTCAGGATATTGTGACAGCCTCTGTTAGTTCAAATGATCAATTAGCAGATATTTTTACTAAAGCTCGCAGGGGTCCTCGAGTCGATTATATTTGTAACAAGCTGGGCAGACACAATGTATATGCTTCAGCTTGGGTGTGTTAAATATATGGAAATTAATAGATTAGGGACATAAATGTAAATAGTCTTTACTTCCTATTCTTTGTGTAATTAACTCAATAAAATATATAAGTAGAGGTGGTGGCTGTCCAACACACGATTCTTTTCTCCCAATCTCTATGTTCTTCAATAATGAAGAAAATTGAGCGTGTTCTACAAAGAATCTATGTCTATATATTATATATTAACAAGCTCTTTTACCGAAATCTCGTGCAACCACCTCACAAAGCAATACAACCTCTCATAAAGCCACGTCATCAATTTATTTATGTAAATGTTATGATGAGAAGAATATTTTAAGTTCCCACATAGGACTTAAAAGTTATACTATAAGTATTTTCTAAATATCTTATATAAAATGGTACATATTAAAGTAGAACCACGCCATAGGATATCTATATATTCTTATTTCAGTATTGTGCATTATCTTACGGAGCTTTCAATATTATGTTCCTTTTATTGAACTTTGATCTCTCTTTTTGGTTGCCTCTATATATTTGTGATTCTTTTTTCGTTTAATCTTATCTACAACCATCTCCAAAGTATCTCTATTTACCAAATACATAATGTGTCGCTTACATGGATTTTTTTATTACCCAGTAATACTTAGATTTCATACAATCTTATTTACCATTTTTTTCTTTCTTTTTACCTTTCGAGCTTTTGCTGAAAGATTCATAACTGTGGAACGCTTCTATCTCATTTATGCTTTTGACAGGATAATAATTTGAATTTCAATAATTCATATTCTCACTATTTTTTCACTCCAATTTTCATAGCACCTTGAAAAACCACCTTGAAACATATAACTTTTATCAAGTTATGTTCAATTTCCATATATGCTTATAATATAGGAGATATTTCATTGATTTTCATCAATACGGTTATAATCCTTAGTGCTCAAGAAAATCTTCACTTTTTTGAATATTAGTTGATTATATTTTTATATTTTTCTTCTTATTTTCATCTTTAGAATTTCAAAACCATTCTTATAGATATTTGGACGATTAAAGTAATAGGATCTAATAAATATATTAAATGAAATAAGATATAGTCAAACTCAGATATTCATTAACTTTTTGTATATTTGACTATGAATTTATTTTTTTGTATAGTTTTTTATTTTTTCTTTAAAATTAAGGTTCCAAAACACGTCTACTTTGATGTTCGACTTTTTCTCAATCGAACTTAAGTATGGTAATTATCAAGACGAAACAATTATTCACTTAATTGTTTCAATTTCGCCAGATAATTAACATAGATTTACTTCTTTTAATGCCATCATATCATCGAATTGAAGTTTTCAATTTTCCCTATAAGTGTTAATTTTATGGTAGTTATCAAAGAGAAAACAACTATTTTATATATAGGCAACAGAAGTGAGAAACCAAATTCAATAAAAGCTCTGTAGAATTATGCACATTATTGAAATAAGAATATATACATACCCTATAACATATTCTATTCTAATTTTTTAACATCTTATATGATTTACCTTGTTTGGAAAAATACTTGGAATATTAATTTTAAGTCTTATATAGAAAGCTTGACAAATTCTACTCATAATAATTACATCAATAAATTGATGATGTGGCTTTGCAAAAGCGATAATTGTGTTGTGAGGTGGCAGTGGGGACATATATAGATATAGGTTAGAGGCCAAAGTAATTATGATAACAGTGGCATTCAAGAACAAGCAACAACAGTTACTCAAGAAAAATCTGGACAGACAGATACCATTTTCATGATAACTTCTACAGCACCCTTTCCATCTCCAAGAGCACCATCAATTTCATCAATTATCTGCACAAAATGTTCATAATCAACTAACTGATAACTACACTGCAATGGGTCCAAAACCTTCAAATTGAACCCATACCAAACACTTGGGCTTTGAATCGGCCATGACAGAGTTCATTTGAACCACATCAAGTATTTTAGCTTCAATGGTTGATGATGACCGATCATCACTGGCATTGATCTACATCAAAACCAACAGATAGGTGAACATTCATCATCTAAAGTACCACTGTGCCTCAGATTTTCAAAACAACAAAGTGCAACCAAATTAACATCAATAGGGAATATCAGTCTCCCAACAATAGGAAAACAAAATGCAAAAACTGTTCTTAATAAAGTAAGTTCATTGAGCAATTTTATCTTTTATCTGATCAAGGTTTAGATCAGAAATCATGAAATGCTAAAGCAATTCGAGCAATTCCAAAGTCAACCACAAGGTACATCCAAAAATAATTAAAATACTGTAGAAAACATCAATGGCTGGTAAATATCAAGCCAACTAACAACTTAGTAATACCTCTACCACTCGGTATCCACAATGCTTGGCAGCTACATGAGCAAGCGTTGTCTTTCCAAGACCTGGAGGACCACAAAGCAAAAGGATCTGCAAGGTAACACGGTAATTAATGTTGAGCTAAAATGCTCAGCAGTTGGCGAACTACAAAGTGTTTATGAGCCAATCAAATAGAAAATTCAAGGATTTATTTAATAATGCATATATTCGTAAACCTTTTAAACCTGGAAAGAACTATGATTATTTTCAAATGCCATGACCCAAAAAGATGTGCACTAGAAATGCAAACTATTCTCCAACCTCGATGACATTTAGAATTTACTTGTTTTTATAATTTACATTGAGATTTTTCAGCAGAGTAAAATACTTTACTACATGCACTCTCATTGTTTTGGGATGAGAATTACTAATTGCTTGTGCAAAAAGGGAACTTTAATACTACAACATTAACATTTCCAAGCAAATGACCTTCCTCACACAAGTAAACCATCATGCACTAAGCAGCATTATTGAACCATCAAAGAACTCAGCTTCCTATATAGAGTTGACTGATCTAGAAAAATATACATACAATACTAAGGCAACGTCAATAATGCCATTATGAAAGGCAATAAGGTTCAGAAGGTTCCAATAAATCATGCATATATACTCGTAGATTTTGTTTCAAGTGCGTAACCTTGTGCTCCAATGGTCCCGTAAGCCTTGAATTCTTACATGGTTCCTGATTCCATTTTGAATTGCTCTCTTTAGTATATGAATTAGAACGATGTCCAAAACCCTCTGTACTCCAACTATGTCTCCTAATGAAGTTTGAATTAGCACATTTTTGATGATGAGTAACAGAGGAATGACGTCTAAGTGCAGATAAAACATCATCATTGGTAGTCCTAATTTCAGATCCAAAAACACACGAATCCCATTGTTTTAGCCACAATAGAACCTGCAGATGCATAAAGATACTTATATGAGATGAGAATAACATGATAATCATGCCAAGGAAGGGGGCTTAAACTAATTTACTTGCCTCACGATTTGTCTGTTCATCACTCAGCAGCTCTGTAAATGAACGTGGAGCATATTTATCGACCCAGAGTTTCTCATAAAACATTGGTGTTTCTGGAAGCATTATGTTACTCTGGTCTTCCGAACTCGCATGCAGAGCCTTCAAAGTTGCAACAATAAAATTACAAGGGAAGTCACATCGACAGATAGAATCTAACATTACACTCACATTACAACTGAAAGTCCAGATGGCTATCATTCTTTTCTCTGGCGATGAGAACAGTTATGTTCATTTTCAAGTTACCATTGTATCTGTACATGGAAAACCTACACAGATATTTGTTTCAAATAGCCAACAATTGCATGCACTCTCTTTTTAGGTTTTTAACTAGAAATGAAACACTTCCAGTGTTTGTTTTTATCAAGTATCCAACATATCAAAGAAGACTCTTTCTCTTCTTCCTTCTTTAGTAATATTCTGTGCATTGAACTGCTCTATATATATATATATATGCTTGGGATATTAAAGAACATCAAAGTACCACAGGATACCAATGCCATGATATGCTAGTGATATAACAAAGATAAATTTCTAGCAGTAAGTACAAGGAGTAGCATTATAATTAGGTGTCCTATGACCATTCAACATGTCCAATTACTCAGTGGAGCAACGATCATGAGGCAAATGTACACCAACGTAACACATCATAAGATTCAGTACAACATCCACTCACAAGCATAAGCTTAATTTGGATTCTTCATGCAGCACTGGCAGTAAACAGAACACTAAAGCACGTTTTTAAGATCACAATGTTCAGCAAAGACACTTACATAACAAGGAAAGAAGTAACAAGAATCAAAGTTGATTCATGATTATTCATTTTCACCCACGGGTCTCAATAAAAGTGTAACATATTAGCTACTTTTTTTTTCCAGCACATGAGGGACAAGCATTAGCTACTTAATTTGGCAAAATGTGACATAAAACTCATAGAAGCTCATGATACACAATTGCTGGAAAGAGAATAACTGGATACCTTAGCAAATGCCTCTTGCTCACTTCTTTGCAAAATAATATTGACGGGTTCGGAAATGAGACCTGATAAACCAGTATATTGACGCCATAATTAATCATGGGAGGATAAGGAAGATTCACAAATTAATAACAGACTACCTGACTACCTATCAAAGATCATGAGTTCATTATTGAACTATCCACAGTTAATGTTACTTCTAGGTACATAAGTGCATTCGTTACAAATTCATAGTCATGTCATCTAGAGAAAGAATTGGATGCGTAAGAAATACAGTAACCAAACAGTTGATCGTGTGAGCTTCAACTTTTTAGGCCGACTCTGCAAATTTAGAACTTCAGTCTTTGTAATATCTTTCTACCGAACACAATTTCTATATACTCGTTGCCCATGCCTCAAATTTCAACTAATAGTCGTGTAAGGCCTGCATCACCTCAGCTAACCTTATATAAATGCTGCCTCATAGTGCTTACTAATAAAAGAAGCTCATGGAAAGCAATAAAAGAATAAGTGACACTTTGGGAAATTGATAACCCAATAAAATGTGGCAACTGAGTTAGGTGGTAATTTCTGGATGGTGTTGCAAACTGACTGGGCACAGAGCCAAAAGCTTCAAATGCTCATGCTCAAGGCACAGAAATGGCTTTATTTTACATGAAGGAACAGTATAATTCTGAAACTGGGCGGATTTTACGAAAGTCAGGGTCACTCCATATATCCTACTTTCTATACTTGCATCCACAGTGTTTCTAGTCCTACAGTCGATACAAAAAAGCAGTTGCAATGAAGCTGCCAAAACTTAGATCACTGGGAAAGCAAGAACATTGCTACAGAAACTGAAACATGAACTACCTTTTAGACTGCGAGATACGCGAAAAAAGAGTTTTTTTGATATGGCACAGCCTAACTGGAGGTCTCGGGTTAAAAAGAGCATCTCTCGATCACCTTCTTCAGACTATCACCACTTAACAATTCCGGAATTCCGAATTGCTTTATCTTGTCTCATTTATGGGATCCCAACAGTAAGAATAACACGGCAAAAATCAAATAACAATGTTTCCGAAATGAAATTATTTATTTAAGGGAGGAAACAACATTACCCCCAGATCGGATAGTTGCGCGCAATTTGTGGTCCCGAGATTTGGAATCAGCCCGACACAGCTTCGCATAAACCCTATCCCCAGTTGGAGCCGTCACAGGGACGCACTCCCCATCGATCCGAGACACATACCGGGACACCACAATCTCTTCCGGCTCGGAAGCTGCCTGATCTCGGTGGTCCATGCGCTCGTTCTTCCGTGGCGGAGAGTATCGGAGCCAGTCTTCTTCGTCGTCGTCATCCTCGGGGTCAGGCGTGGTTCTGCTTCGCTTCTCATTTGACGGCCCTGCGGTCTCATCCTGGACCAGGGAGCGCTTGTGGACGTTGATTTGGGGTTCAATGGACGGCGGGGGGGATTGAGCAGCAGCTTCTTCGCGTTCTGATTTAACTTCGTCTTTTTCATCATCAGGAGGGAGAGGGAGAGGGAAGGGATCGATGTCGTAGTCGTCATCTTCTTCACGGTAGCGTTGGGATTCCAGCCACTCGAGCTCGTCAGGGAGGGGGATGTCCATGTCTTCCATGTTCGTACCGTACTGCAGCGACCGACCAGTTGCTAGGGTTTTGGGAGTGGGAGAGAGTGAGTCCCGATAAGCCCTAAGGTAAGGTAAAGGGTGGCATAGCGGGGGGTTCAGGAGCAGCTTCCTGTCCGACCGGGCGGGACGTTTTGGCGGGAAAGATTGGGGGCGGTGGAGACGACGGTTAAATCCCCAGATTGCCCTTTGGCGGATGGACAAGAACACCCATGGGAACCTTCCTTCCTAGGACAAAGGGGGCAAAAATTATGTTCTCTTCTTCTGAGAAACGAGTTTCATTTTATTTTAGATTTTATACATAAATGGAAGATAGATTATTCTACAACTGTATTTCTAATAATATTTTATGTATAAAATAGATTATTCTACAACTGTATTTCTAATAATATAATATTAGTCAAATAATTTCGATTAAATCCGCGAACATCAAAATTCACTAAATTATCCTTTAATTTTCAATAACCTAATATACTTCATAATTTTGTATTTTATTTTTAGTGGACAATATTTGGTAACAGAATGTTACCCAGACTAGCTTCATTTTTCCTTTATAATAATAGTATAAACATATATAGATACTACTGGCGCAAGGCTCGCGCTTTGCTGTGAAAACTAAAAAATAATTTTTATAATAAAATAATTTGTGTTAATGTTTATTCAATTATATAATAAACATGAGTTAGTAAATGTTATTCAGTTATTAAAGTAACTACAAAAATATAAAGAATGAAAATAAAATATAGTTGACCGTACAATACGCCCGGTGAATAATATGTTTAAATCATAAGTTAAAAGTCATTATGAATATCAAAAATAAATTAAAATAATCAAATAGCAAAATTAATGTAATACCATAAAGAAAAGAGTCAGTAATTATCATTTTATTCTCGAAACTTATAATTAATAATCTATTGTTTATGATAATATAATATTTGTATATGATATTATGGTAGTCTTGTGCCTTGTTACACTAAAAGGTAGTACTAAATTTTCGCATTAAAGTCTAAAAGGATATAATTGAATTTTTCTCTCTAAATATGAAAAATAAGAAATTATTGAGATCATTTTTATTAATAGAAAATGTATCAAGATATTATTTTCACAATTGATAATATTTGTATTAATGTTTTTATTTGTGTTTTAATCTAGTTATTTTCTCACGTGTGCTCCTTTTATACTGATGCTTGAATTTTGATACATTTAGTGGAAAACAATTCAATGGGAGATTAGTCTTTCAATAAATTCTTCAAATTAAAGTTGGAATTTTTAGTTTGATAAAAAAGAAGCATTTACTCTAATTACAAGAAAAAATCTCGATTTGAAAATACGAATTAATAAATAAATATTTATCAAAAAAAAGAATAAAGTGTCACAAATAAAATAATACCGAAAGTTCATGGAGGACTTTGAAAATAAGAAAAATATATATAAAAAAAAAAGATCCCAATAATGAAAAGGACACCCATTCAAATTTTTTACACATCTACTGCTAAAGAAAATCTGATTTTGTAATTAGCACCTTATTTATAGGATGTGGTTAAAAAGTTGAAAGTATCACTTATCTTAGTGTAAATATAATGACTTAAAATAAAAGAGGGGAGACAATATTGTCCACTTAATTATTCTCCACGCTCTCTCCTCTAGTGTCCAATCTCTCTCATTTTGCTTTTCAAAATCTATCTCCAATTCTTAATCTTTATTTACCCCTAATTTTTTCTTGTTCTTCCAATTTAATCCATCCATGAACATATTGAAATAATAATAATTATAGTTAGAGCACGGTATGCGCAAGTTGGGTCGTGCTAATGCAAAGGTAAATTTTTATAATATATAAATACATAAACAAGAAAATTGAAAATAATAAAGAAAATATATATAGATAAAAAAAATATAAGAACATGCAAAAATGAAAAAAGCAAAAGAAAAAACATGAGCTTGACATGTGGCTTGAATGAACAAGAGTTTTAGTTGTATTAACTAGGGAACGAGTCCGCGTTTTATCGCGGGTATAAGTTTTCTCAAATAATTTGTTAGATCGATGCAATATTAAAAAGTTATTATTTATAATACCGGTTTATTTATATATGATTATCATAATTTAAAATAATAGATTTGAAATGTTTACGGGTTTACTCATACTGATAAAGGAAAAAAATATTAGTTGTAATTCAAAAAGTATATGTGTATAATAGCTTTTTATGTTTTGTCTAAAATTTATTTATAATAGTTATAAAGCTATGTTCTATTTTATTAGGCTATCTTCTCAATCGATAATTGTTAGGATATTAAGATTTATGAAAAGATTTTATCTGATAATTTTTTATAAAAAAAAAACCATTACGATATATCAGAACTTATTATATAACAGGGATATACATCGAAAAGTATATGGCACTACAAATTACTTTCGAACATTTGTTACTACTATAACAATATTAAATGAATTACCAAAAAAACTTCACTGTATTTAAAAAAAAATCTTATTAACTCTCAAGAAATTACCTATATAATCAATTTAATTAATTAATTTTTTAAAAAAGTAAGAAAGTCCTCCTCTCTTAACACCCACATTAGTGTAGAACACATATTTCGTTAAGAAAAGGGAAAAAATACATGAAGTAAACCCCTTATTGAGCCACTTTTTTTTTATAAATGAATAACTTCATTTTTGCTTATTATAATATATCATTACAATTTTATCTATGGCATTAAATCAATTGTTATTATTTTTTCAAAAGAAATTATGATGATATATTATTCCTTAATAATTTTTTTTTATATTAGCACGCATTGCACATATAACCTCATGTGTGAGCTTGTAATTGGAAAATATTCATAATCAGGGAGAGATTTATTTCTTAGTGGATCGTCCTCGCTCGAACCTAAATTGATTGGACCTAGCGGACTTTCAAATATTAAGAGGAATACACCGAAAATTACAAATAAAAGTGACTATTTAAATTGGTAACTACTTGTTGAACCGAAATACTGACAACGAATTGAGATAGACTTTTTATCAACGTGGATTGGTCACGTTAGTTTTGAGTCAGCGCTTGTTATTCTAAGGTAAGACATCGGGTGTAAATTTTGTGATTAGAAAAATTTACGATCGGAAAAGATTTATCCCTTAGTGGGTGGATTGCGCTCAAATCTAAATTAATCGGACCTAGTAAACCTTAGAATAGCAAGTAATATGCACCGGAGAAAAACAAAGATTTGTATAATTGAATTTACTAAAATTAAAAAATACTACAAAAAAAAAGAGGGATGAGTGCGGGTGGGAAAAACCCACCCACTCCCCCCTCTACTCTATGGACGTGCTTTCATATCCTTACTAGTGACAAGGTCCCATTATTTTTATTTTTTAAAATATAAAATTTTATAAATAAATTTGGAATAAAATTTAAAAAATTAATCTATACAATATTGTGAAGGACATTGTACTTTTTGTCACTTATTATCAAAGATTTATGCTAAATTACTAACTTACATGTGCAATGATCATTATTAAGAATGATTGATATATTATTTATCTTTTTCAATATGGTATAAAACTGATTTTGAAATAGGAATAAATACTAAAAAATTAGAGTTTTTTTTTCTAGGGGAGGGAGGACAAGTAGCAACAAGGTATTGTCACGGACCCATTTTAATTTTTCATTAATACCCAAGTAACAATTAGTCTTAGTCAATATGTTAGTCTAGTATTGCATTTCACCGGAAAAAAAAAAGAATATCTCTAAAGTCACAAATAAAAATAATGAAACTATTCAAAATGGTTGTGAATTGAATTAAGCTTTTCATCATGGGTTAGTTTTATTTGAGTCAGCGCCTGTTATATATTCTTCGGTAAAGCCTTAGGTGCGAGTCTTGTGATTGAAAAAAATTCGTGATCGAAAAGTTTTATTCTTTAGTGGGGCGGTCTCGCTCGAATTTATATTAGTTAAACCCATTGGATTATTCGATGAACAAGTGGTATACACCTGAAAAAAAAAAGTATTATTAAAAAAAAGAAAAGAGAACGATGGGGTGGCTGAGGGTGGGAAAACCCACCCTACTCGCCACCCCTTGAATCATTGAAACAACAGTTTTACATTATTTAAAGATTTAAAGATGGATAACAGATAGATATGTATACCCACAATATACACAACTTTCATTGAAATTAGGATAAAATATAATAACCTCCCTGAGATTTGAGAAAATAGGCTCAACCCTATTTGTTAACATATTTACTTAACTCCATTTGGCTTCTTTGACTAAGTCATTATATTTGGAAAAAAAATACCAATTGGAGTATAAATTTTGGAATTTTTCATTATAAGAACATACAATTACTAAATAAGGCCACTGTAAGAGACAAAATGATTGTATAACTTTTTTCCATTTTTAAAATGTATTCCTTAATTTTAGATATATAAAAAAAAAGAAGATTGGCAAAGAGAGTGGAGAAAGGTCTCCGATAATGTTGCTTAGGCCGGTGGTCACTAATGGTGGGCCACCATCATCTCATAACCATGACATGCAGTATCGCAATTTAAAAAGTGATGCAACCATTTGCAAATACGATTTTTCATTATATTGCTCCCAATCCTAGTGGTCCACCTCCGGCCACCATTGCCCCTAACGACGTCTCTGATTCCTCCAACGACATTGCCTGAGGCTGTGGGCTTTGGGCTTAGGGGTGCTAGGTTTCAGTTTGGTGCAATTTTTGGACTAAATTATAACCAAACCATAAATTCAGTTTTTTCAAATAAAAAAACCATATCTATATATATTCCATATTTTTCTAGAAAAACCAAAACCAAATCATAAAACTCAGTTATTTTCCATTCGGTTAACCGGATAGTGGCATACTCTTTAAATAGGTTGGATATATCCTTCTATGATTCATAATATTAATAACATATCAGCTCTGGGTATACACATACAAAATAGCCAGGCAGAGGCTTGGGGTTCTTGATGACTGGACAGCATCTAAGTAATTTCAGGACATTTAAATTTTTTTATCTTGTGATTATTTTAAAATATGGGCTGGATTGGAAGACAAAGAAGCAAACCAAAAGGTTTAACTCTAAACCGAAAACCAAACAACAACAAAAACCAAACAGAAAAAAGAAAAGTTTGAAGAAAAATCGTATCACAATCCGACCACATATATACAAATATAAATTTAGTTTACTCTCACGAAATTTTTCCGTTCGTGCAATGAGAGCTTTTCACATTAGCTTATCAGACTCACAAAATTCTTTGGTCCGTGCCCCTCAGCTCGTGGTAAGCCTTCTCTTCGAGTCTTCCCATTAATATAGATTGGAGATTTTTTTTTCAATTTTTTTTTTCAATTTTCTATAATATTTACAATTTTATTATATATTCTCAAGGAGATCTTTATAAATTATTTAGAGATACAAATTAATATAACTACTCCCAATATTTATTATATATTGCTAATATCTTGTACTGTAAAATTAGTAATATCAACAATATAAATGAATATTGGCGCAACGCGTGAGTTATATGACTAGTTATGGAATATTTGGATATTCGTGCTTGGTTTTAGTACCAGGTATATAATATGGAATGCATGTATATAATATGGAATAATAATTAATAAATAAATGAAGAAATTCTTTCCTTTCATTTTCTATTATCCTTTGCTTATTTTCAATCAACTAAAATACGTAAAATAACTCTTGCTTTAATTGCTCTTTATAAGTTTTTACCTCTTGACCTCTTTCGGATAATGGCGTCTAATAGATTTTTGGAATTTTTGATAAACTTTCTAAATTATTTATTCTTTCTCTTAACATTTTTGCGTATTTTATCCATTCATTAAGATCATTCATATCTACGTTTAAATGATTTATTAAATGCTTGATTGTCTGATTGTAATTCATTTTTATTTACGCTTCATGGTCATCGTCGTCTTGAAACCAATCACTATTTAAACTTCCATTATCTTCATTTTCATTTCCTTCATTAGAATTTCTCAATTTTTCCATTTCTTCATGAAAACTCCTTAGAATTTCCATTTCTATGTAGAAAGCATTCATCATGCTTTCAATTAATCTTTGGCTAGGTTCATGTCTATTAAATGCATATCCTGATAAGCTTGCATGATACAATAATGTAGAATCAATAAGAAATCGCATAAAATTTCCATATCTTTCAAACCAATTTAACAGTTTTGTAACTACTCTATTAATAAAAATTTCAAAATCATTCATGTTTACAATGATATGATATATGCAATGAGTTCTAACAAATGTATGCACCTATTGATCACCGATTTTCTTCATGTTTCCTCTTTGTGTCTATTCTTCTTTTAATCTTTCTATCCATCAGATCAAAAATAACTTTATTATTTAAAGTAATATTTTTGTTATGAGGATATCTTAAAACCGCAAATAAACAATCGAGTTTAAATCTTAATCTTTTGATTTCTTTAGAATATCGATTCCAACAAAACATTTCGTATCTTGTTTTTTGATAATAATCCATTTCAAACCAGTAGGACATGATAAACGATAATTTCTAACAACAGAAATTCTTATAAATTTTTCTTTCTTTTGTCAATGATATCTTTCGTACAGAGTCTTTCGTATAGAGCTAGATAAGCAAGAATACATACTCATCGAAAAGAAACACAAGCTTTGAACATGGCTTAAGGAAATCTAGAGAGGAATTCAGGCAGTGTGTTTGGTGATTCCCATCTTCCTTCTGTCCTATTTGTACACCTCGCAAGCATAAAACTACTAGCAAAACCCTTTACACGTGTAGGGTCTCGCCTTAAAGGTTATTAAATTATTGATCTTTCAATAGTAAAAGTAAATAGTATGAGGCAATAATAAAGAAGAACATTATTCTTATTCAAAAGTTTTACCATTCCGAACACTATTCTTAAAGCAAACACTCTTAGTCTTCTTGGGTGATAATCTTCCGTTCAAAGCGCCTTTCCTCTTGCCATCTTTCTTCGTCTTTCATCATGACCTTATAGCTTGTAGGGAATTTGAGAATCCTAAAATGGGTCATCTAGTGGGTCTGCAGACCCCGAGACTGATTCAAGACTGCACATAGAATGAATCTTTTGGACTTGAGCTTGCATTTCCGTGAGAGAGTCAGTCTTATGTAGATCGACTAGCATTTGCACTTTCATCTGCAAAAATTATGAATTTTTCGTAACTTCTACAGGAGGCGCCTTTCGTTTGTCCATCCACCTTTGAACGACTTGTGGACATGCCTGATCTTCTTTGCAATTTGACTACCACTTTACCTTAGATTGTCTTGTGAGTCTAGGAAAATGATGACCACACCTATCGTGATTAATCTGTGGGCATTCTTCTGGAGAAATCCTTTCGATCTTGAAGTTCCAACAAAAAATCCATGGAACCAAAAATTGGGCAAAAAAGTGAAGTCCTTGAGAGTTCCTTTCTCAATGGAGGTTTCATCCATGAACATTTTCCAACCTTCATAGGTCTCGGGCGGTAGAATTTCTAGGAGAGCCCCATGAAAGTTCCACCAATCATAAAACCATCTTGGAAATTTTTTTGTGTCTCACGCCAAAATGAAAAAACCAGGCATGCGCAAAGCTAGAGTAAAGAAAAGTTCGATTCCAGGCAGAAACATAATCTGAATAATCATAGGTTTAAGGATAATAGGGTTGAGAAAATTTTCGTGGAGTGGTTAAAGGAGCATTCCAGTGAGAGGGAAAGAATTTTCATAATCTTGGCTTTACAATATAAAATTCTATTGGGATTATTTACATCAGGAATTTCCGTAATAACAACCGAATCAGTATCTAATAGGATGTATTCATAAAACTCTTTGATTTTCCCACTATGAATTGAAAAATTATAACATTTGGGATAAATTCTTTCTGCAATTTCATAAGGAGGAAGATTTTCAAATTCTGACTCTATGGGGACATAAAGGAACACTGGCATTAATTATGAATCCTTTCGTATTTTTGGCTTTTGGATTGACTACTTCTGCAAAAGTAGAAGGAGAATGAGTGGAAGGAGAAGGATAGGGAAAAGGAAGAGATGGAGCTGAAAGAGAATACGTAGTTTCTAGCGTGGTCATAGGTCTGAAAGTAGATGGAATAGTAACCTAGGAGATCTATACTGAGGATAAAGTGAGGGAGATGAAGGAAGAGTAGTTAAGATTGATGGACTAGCGTCAACACCCAATTTTGATCCACCAGCTCCAGAGGGACGAAATCGTCATTTTGCCACCCGTGAGGGAAGTATTTCCAATTAATTACTTGAGTATTCACGACTTTTTGAAAATGATATTTTCCTAATTTAACACCAATTTTATAATTTTTTTAAAAAGATAATACTATTTGGGACATTTTCGAATTTCGCTTACATCGACGTCAATTTTCAAAATTCGGGACAAAATTCGAGATTGAAAATAATTTTATCGCATAATATCGATCATCGAATTTTTCTGAACGTGATGGCTGTCTCGAATTATTTTTCCGACGTCCGATCGAGAAGACGGAATTTTCAATTTGTACGCGCGTCAATTTCGAAATTCGAAATTCAAAAGAAAAAGTCAAAGTCAGAGCCGGTCTGACTTCTGACCGCTGCTTCTCCTTCATCATTTCTTTCCCCTGTTCTTCTTCTTCCTTTTTCTTCTTTCCTTTCTTTCCTCTTTCTTTTCTCTTTTCTTTCTTTTCCTTTTCTCCTTCTGCTCCTGGATGGCGACAAACCCGAGCCCATGACCGCGTGGCATCAGAGGCCTGCCACACGCCAATTCCTCTGCACACGCCAACTTTTTCCTCTGCACATGCTAATTCGACTCACACGGCAACAGCCGAACCGGCTCGGCCCCTCTCGAAAACCCGTAGCTCGGCTCTCGTTTTAAAGGAAGACTCTCAGCTCGATTGCGGCTCTCTCTCTCTCTCTCTCTGGATTTTCCGAACAAAACCCGCGGCTCGGGACTTGGAAGGACAAAAAAACGAAAAATCCGGAGCTCGCCGATTCTCTCAAAAAAAAATCTCCACAGCTCACGACCCTCAGTTGGTCGATTCCCTCGGAAACCCACAGCTCCCCGATCCCGGATGCCCTCAGCTCACGACACCCTCAGCTCACGATGCCTTCACCTCACTCTTCCTCAGCTTGCGATTCCCCAGCTCAACTCCGAAAAAAAAAATCGTTTGCCTCCCTAGTTCGGACCCCGGATAGAATCACAGACCCGACTCGACGTCCCGAGCGTTCCCCGTCACACGAACCTCCTCCAGCTGACCGCCGAGCCCCTCGGGAGCCGAGAGCCACTGCAACCGGACACCGCAGCTGCCCGAACCATCCCTCTCATTCTCTTTATTTTTCGTTTTTTTTCTCTAATCGAGTTTACCGTGATTTTCCGGGTTGAATAGACACGAGCTGGCCTAGCAGCCCAACCAGCGTCCAATGGCCCGGTCCAGACAGTGGCCCAGTGCGACCCAGCCAGGAGCCAGCCTGTGCCCAGGAGACCAACCCAAGCACCGCGATCCAGTTCGGCCCAGCCCAGCCTCGTCCGAATCCCTTCGGCCCAGTAGCCAGTCCGGCCCACTTGGCCCAGTTCGGCCCGGTCCACTCCCACCGGATCTCAGCTCGTCACAACCCAGCCTAACTCGCCCGGCGCATTTTTAACTTTCTTTAATTTTTTTATTTACAAAATCACCCCTCAACTTCCCGAACTAGGTAAATTCTCGACTTAGTGGCATGTTTAGGGCTCCATTTCTGAATGTTTATGTTTGCTTGGATGAATATGATGTGAAATGAACGTTATTGGGTCGTGTGGGTGATTGGATTCGCCCCGAGCTCGATTTTACGAACTTTCCATTTTGTCTCATTTTAGTCCAGAGGATGCATTTTTTTTTTCAGATCTGCCCCAAATTTTAAAATTCTTTTCAGCCAAGTCCCAGTCATTTTTACCATTTCGCATTCAGTCCTTGAATTTTTCAGAATTTTTTCAAGCATTCCAAGGAACTTTTCGAGTTGTTTCAGTTCAGTCTCGGGGCCATTTTCGCCTTTTTCAAATATGCCCTGATTTTTAAAATTATTTCCAGTCAAGTCTCGGACATTTTAATATTTCCAGATCAGTCCTTGAAATTTTCGAAATTTTCTAAATCAGTTCTGAAACTTTTCACGTCGTTTCAGTTTAGTCCTTGGGGCTTTTTTTTCACTTTTCAGAACAGCCCGAACTTTCAAATTTGTTCCAAAGGAGTTCTGGGATATTTTCAATAATTCTTACACAGTCTCCAATTTTCCATAATTTCTAAATCAATCCCCGAAACTTTATCCGAATTTTCAAATCAGTCCCTACTCTTTTAAAGTTGCTCAAATCAATCCCTGGGCATTTTCTAAAAATATCCAACCCCTACCTACTTGGATCCCCGATCGACAACGTGTGTGCCCCGTTTAAATATTTTGTTCTTATAATTATTTGTATACAACGTGATGATGCGTGCTCTTTGCCTGATTTTTTTGCTCCCATGAGTCGGTGCTGTTTTATCGATTCCGTTAACATTATGATTGTGTATGCTTGTATGTGTTTATCATGATCATGGCGGCACCAATTGTGTAAATTTGTATGTTTGTCGTGCTTGACGTGTTAATGTGCTCTTGATCCGTGTTTAAATGCTTTATTTTCTCGTTTTAATCAAAACCTCACATGAATCGGCTTAATCATGCAAACTCGACCTAAAATTAACTTTTAAATCCCAAGGTGGTCGGGAATTAGGATTCGCATCTGACGGTCTATCAATGATCGGTTCGACAGTCTGAAACCTGCATATTTAGAGCATTTGGCAAAAACATTAATTAATTTAATCAACAATTCCACTAACGGGTAATTGGGACGTTCACACGATTAATTAAATCACTTGGCCCTAATAATTTTGCACGAATTGGTAATAAATCGGTAGCACGCGTCGATAGGTTGCAAACATGCGTTGGTGCCCTTCTCAAAACTTGCAAATTTTATAAAACTCGAGACACGTGGTTCGATGTGACATGGATGTCTAGGAAGGACTTGCGGGTCTCGACTCGAGGCCTCACCTGATTTTAGGAAACTCAGGTCGGGACGTGAAAGTTTTTCTTAGATTACTTCCGGATAGATTAACTGATCTTTTGGCTTTTTTAGGGTTCTTGACAACCCTGGAAGGTCCAGGGGATCGGTTAATGCCGGTCACAGGCCGAGGTGGCCCGCATCACATAATCTCTCTTTCCCGAAAATAAATTTTACCTCAAGGGCAAAATCGTCTATTTGCAACTTAGCGACACCCCTAGGGTTAGAATAAGAGAAACATTACGGCATCAGGATAGGGATGGGCTATCTATCTAGGCGCAGGTTCATCTGCATAGCCCGCTCCATCCGACCGATGAATTTTTGTTACTCTAGCATAGTCTCGGGTAGTTAGTTCGGGTGGATTGACTCAAAATATAAATACAGGACTAATTGTGTACTTGGCTAAGACAAAAATGGGCAATAGCGGGATAGGCACTAGGTTCTAGGATTTACGGGCGGAATCAATGTTCGGTAATAACTTGTAATAACCGTAGTGTCACAACATAGAATAATTCTAAAAGCAACCCACAAACACAAGACTTGACAACAGACGTCATGTACGTCAAGTCCTCGAAAAATAATGCCAAATGCGAAATATCTTCCCGATGAGACCCTTGATCGATTCACACCTTGTACCCACTTTGTCTGTTTTAGGGTAGGATTTGCATGCCAAGATACCTCGGTTAATAATCGGTTAATTCACGTAAATTCGACAATAACAAAACCTCATTGTTTGCTTATTTATGCCCGTTTTGTTACATTCCTGCTCTTGTTTGTTATGCGGATCGAGCCCGATCCCTTAGGATACGATCCATAGGGGGGTCCAACGCCCCAACCGTAGATCACGGGGTCTAACCCCCTAACACCGAGCGTGCATCTTAATTTCAATTCCAGTCTTTTTTTCAAACCACACGGTGAGCACGAGTGGAATAATAACCGAACGCGATTCGACCGGGATTTAGTTGTTGTAATTTGTATTTTATTTATTTGAGAGAACAATGTAAGGATTTATGTTGTACATTTATTCATGTAAGAATCCCGGTCGGAGAGTGGACGGTCGGAGTGTTCTTTCGAATTTACGGTGTCAAAACGCGTAAGATGAGCAGAACTTAATTAAGCGGTAATTAAATTAAAATGGCAAGCCTAGACAAGCTAAAGTACCGATAGGGCATGCGAGATATAGGCTCGCATGTAACAGAACCCCCGAATTCGGAACCTCGAGTTTCGCAGACCATATGCCTTAGCAATTAGGTGTACCTCGTACCCTTAGACCCGGGTAACTTGCCGGCCCTCGACCTTCGGATCGTAAAATGGCAAGTGGTGACTCCTTCTCACGTGCGTCCGTTGCGCGTCCCTGGGAAGGTGGATACTCCCAAGCCGCGTTGCATTAGGCGCGCGCATTGCGTGCCCCGACGAGATGAAATTCGGGTGCGCACAGCTTGACAACTCCACTGGGGACACTTAGAGGGCTCGGGCTCGTTCCCGCTTGCTTTGTTTGCTTGTTTATTTACCGCTTTCCGCATTTCTCGCTTATCTACTTTGCGCACTTTTATTTCCCGCACATGCATTGCATATCATACTAGCTTCTAGGTACCTATGGGTCGCGTCCCACGACCGGTAATAGGAGCATGGGTTCCGAGTAAGGGTACGTCGCACGATTGGACCGTCGATTAGGCCCCCAAAGATCCCCGCTCGATTTCAAGGAACTGACACCCTTGAGTCGGGAGCCCCCATTCTTACGTAGCACGGTTCCTGTAGTACCGAAACCATGCATCATGCTATGCCTCCATGCCATCCTCCAACTCGACTCCGACAACAATCCATCGAGTCGCCCCGCGTGCCAATTTGAATCTTTTTCTGTTTTAAGAGCGATGTACATGTACCTTGTATTATGAATTAAGCCGTGGGCATTTACATTTTCGCAAGCATGCATCATGTAAATTTTAAAAATTAGGATGTCATTCGCATTGATGAGTTTTAAGTCGATCTTCCTTTCATCTTGGTAAGGGATGGCGCACTCATTCTCCTGTCCGCGCCTTGATAGAGTCACACCGCCAATCGAGGAGATTGCCCGCATATGGACGGCGCTGCGCCCGGTCGATCGCCACTATATTACTGCGTTTGTAGGTGATGTTCCCTTGTTGGCCACCCGACGCGTAGATTGTAATTTCCTCGAGGCCGCCATCGCATTCTGGAATCCAAGTCGCGCCGTCTTCAACATATAGGGTACCGAGCTCACGCCAACCATCGAGGAGTACTGGACACTCATTGGTCGGACCGCAGTTGTCCACAGCATTGTAGAACCCAACTTCCATACCACCCGACCAACCCTAGTCTCAAGCCTACTCGGGGTTCCTACGACTCGTTTGAATGCTGAACTCGCATACTCCGGTAGCACGGAGATTGCAATCGAGAAACTCCTCCTTTTTATTGAGTCCCGAGCGCATAGGGTCCAGGGGGATTTTCTTCGAAAGGATTTGTGTCATGCTGTCATATTACTAATCTTTGGGACCCTCTTATTCCCTCGCTTGCATAGTCTCATCGATGCGGCCTTGACCAGCGTTGTCCTCCAAGTGGTCGGAAGGCGCGGTTACAAGGTAGCCCTTGTGGCTGAGACCGTTCGGTTCCTCGACCATGTTTTGAGAACACGTGACCGAAGAATAAGAGGATCCCCCATCATTTTACAAATTTGGTTTCAAAGTCATGCAAACCCCTTCGGTTTAGTGCGTCCGGTTATGTATTTTAATGGTCCGGAGTCGATCATTTCTCGATTGCTGTCCCTCGTGCGCGTGGAAGAACACAAGATTTCCGAGTGGATCAAAATATTTCGCGAAATGCCACCTAGGGGCTTTAAGTAGCGAGCCGCGTGGATGCCACCCGGACCCACAGCCCTTAGGTGCCCTGATTTTAACGGAGTACCACTCGTAAGTCATGCGGGGTCCACCACATATTTTCGGTGCGAGTGATGAGGTAGTTTGGCAGCCTGTAGACAGTCCCCGAGGACACGGCACGGGCTAAATTCGAACACACTTGGCGGGAGGATCAGACATCCGTGGATCGCCAAAGAGACATCGAACGGGTTTTGGACGCGTGGCGAACCATGGTCATCGAGCGTCCGTATTTCCCCGAGCATCCAATCCTTGAAGAACAGGATTTCCAGGCTACCGAGGAATATGTCCTCCGTTTCTATCGGTGGGGTCCTACAGCACACGAGGATTTCGTCGACTCTCCATGAGTCGAAGATAGCGGACCAACGGGAGCGTCTCTCACCCCGAATGTGACCATCCAAGCGGAGCTTGCTAACCTCAGGGCCGAGAGAGATCATCTTCGTCGGGAAGTCGCAGAGAAAGACAAGCAGCTTGTGGATCAGCGGCAATTGCAGAGAGAGCTTGCCCAGGCTCGTGTCGAGCTACAGAGGCGTGAGCAGGAGTTGACACGAGCGAATGTCGACTTGGAGAGGTTCAGGAAGAGAGCCCGTGGAGGTCCACGCACCCCTTAGGATAGACGCCTCCACCAGGTCTTTACCGGAATCGGTGCTCTCCACGGCAACAATCACTCATACTCGGAGCGCGGTGGAAGAACGACTTAGGACTTGTTTCTTAAAAATTGCATTGTATCTTGAAACCCTTTTGAATCAATGCGAGTGACAACATTAGTTTTCAAATCCATGCATCTCATGCACATTATCCCCTTATTTATTATTCCACGTTTTTATTTTAAACGTAACTCGCTTGCGCTGCAATTTACACACTTGTTGATACAGGTAACCATAACTGGCGCCGCACCGTTATCTCACTCGTATGCAATTAAAGATGGCACAAAACAATTAGTCCGCTAGCTCCGAGGAGAACACTCCACCGACGCCGGTTTATTATCAACCGTCCATGATTCAAGCACTGCCACTATTAACCCCTATGGGCGCACCCCTGGCACACCTGGGAGAAATCCCGCCACCAGTCGCAACACCGGAAGCCCAAGCACCGTCCACCTTTACAGAGGGTGCGGCCTGCATCGTTGCACTGGAAGGCGACATTTCCACACTGAAAGGCACGGTTAATTAGATGGCCGCCAACATGGCCGAGCTCATGGCCCTGCTCAGAGCTCCAAACCGCACCTCCTCGAACTCTACTCCGCCTCCGAGGTATGGGCCAACGGTCGACCCAAACCCTTGGGTTCCGCCGACCCACGCTCCGAAAGGTATTGAAGCGCCTGCAGTACACGCATCAGCGGGCCTCCTGACCAGCGTCCCTCTGCCATCAGCGACTCTCTCGGCAGCCATTCCTCTTCCACCGTTGAACCCGACTACTCTTGTACCGCCGTCGATGTCCATACCGGTTCCGACACTTGTTTACGCAGCTCCTTCGCCGATGGTCTTCCTGGCACAGAGCCCCCACACTCCTGCTCACACGTCCGAGCCTCTCCCATTCCAAGCTCCACAACCCCACATCAGCTTTTCTTACCCAACTCTACCTCCTCTAAACATTCCCATCCCTGAACCGGGCACGCCAACCCAGGCTGTCCCCAAAGCTCCACCGACAAACTTTCTCCCGGAAACGGGGACTGAGCAGGAGCAGAGATTGAAGAAGATGGAAGAGAACATCAAAGCCTTACGATGGTGGCTCCCGCCTCGATGCCGGCGATGGCGATTAGAGTCTTTTCCCGGGTATGCGGCTGCCCCCGAAGATTAAGGTGCCTGAATTCCAAAGGTACCATGGCACGACCGACCCTCGTCACCATCTCCGTCACTATAGGGGAAAGATGCTGCAGTACTAGGACTACGAAGAGTTCGTCATCCACACGTTCCAGGACAGTTTGATGGGAGCGGCACTTGACTGGTACATGTCACTGAAAGCCGCGGATATCCCTACATGGGCGGACCTATCAGGCAAATTCATCGACCAGTACAAGTACTGTGCAGAGACGCCTCCGACCCTGTGGGAGCTCAATACAATGGAGATGGCCGAGGACCAGGGCTTCAAGGCCTATGCAGTGAAGTGGAAGGCTAGAGCGGCAAAACATGTCCCCCCGATCAGTGAGGCGCAACAGATCCAATTATTCCACTCTACTCTCAAAGGGGCCTACTACTTGCACCTGTTGGCTCACACGTCTTCGTTCTCCAACCTTATCGATATTGGGAAAAAGCTCAACATCGGCGTTAAGCTCGGCAAGATAGAAGGACCGGCCGAGAAGAGAGAGGGAGAGTCCTCGAAGAAGGCTGCTACTGGTACACCCTCTGTGGGAAACAGGAGAGGAAGAGACGCGTCTGTCAATACTGTTAACTCAGGGCGCCAGGTCCCCCAACAGTATTCCATCAATTACACGCCCGTACTACTGGCCACTCAAGCCTATGCTCCACCTCCGATGCATTATCAGCAGCAACTCCCAGCGCAACAAGTTTACTATTCCACCCCGCCGGCCCCCTTTCCGTCGCCGGCCCCGCACCATTACGCCCCTGCTCCTCCTCTGATCCAACAAAGTAGGCCCTCGGTTTTGAGAACTCCTCAGCCGGTGCAACGGGCTCCGACCCCACAGGACCAACAAGGCACCGCGCCATGACGCAAACAATTCACGCCCCTGCCGGCCCCGCTCTCCCACATATACCGGCAACTCCTCGCAGGCAACAGGATTCGATCAGTAGCGCCTAACCCCGATTTCACCCCCACCATTCAGGATCAGAGTCGGCGCTGCGAGTACCATCAGGGCGCATCCGGTCACACTACCGACAATTGTTAGAAGCTGCGGGAGAAGATCCAAGCGATGATTGATGACAAACAACTCACGTTTAACGCCGTCAAACCCCCGAACGTGCAAGCTAATCCTCTCCCCGATCACAGGTCAAGCTCAGGACCCAGCATTAACATGATCAGTGTTTGCGCCATAGGGGAGTACGAGACCGGGCAGGAGCAATCCGCCCCGTTCATAATCGAATATGTTCCTGCGGAAACCGGTGTAGGGTACGCGGGGTTCGATGCCATGCCCACCCCATTCGTGATAGAAGTCCCCGCACGAGAGCCATATCAAGATAGCAAGGTTCTGTGGACCTACGAAGGGAGTGTCGGGAACCTCGAGCGTCAATTCAGCATCATGGGCGTGACGCGCTCTAGACGAGTGTACGAAAACTCGGAGGCCGCGAACAAAGGAAAGGCGTCTGCTGCGACATTGGGAATCGCCTCGGAGGCTACGCCGATCCCACAAAAGAAGGTGACCGAAGAGGAAGCCGAGGCTTTTATGAAGATCATCAAGGCAAGCGAGTACAAGGTTGTTGAACAAATGGGCAAGTCTCCGGCCCACATTTCACTACTCACCCTTCTCTTGGGTTCGGAGCCACATCGTGAAGCGCTCCTGAAGGTCCTGACGGCAGCACAGGTCCCTAAGGAGACGGCTCCAGGTCTCATTGAAGAGACCGTTGGATCGATCTTCTCCAACAATATTTCATTTTCGGATGACGAGCTTCCCCCCGAAGGATACGCACACTCACGGGCGTTGCATATCGTCTGCAAGTGCAATAACTTCGTGGTGGGCCGGGTCATGATCGACAACGATTCGACTCTCAATGTATGTCCTGTTTCCACCCTGAAGCAGATGAATGTGGATTTGAATCGTATTCGTCCGAGCAAGACAGTGGTTCGAGATTTCGATGGCTCGCGGAGAGAAGTGAATGGAGAGATCGACCTTTTGATCGAGGTAGGTCCTTGTTCATTCAGCATCACTTTCCAGGTCCTCGACATCCCCAATGCCTTTAGCTTGCTGCTCGGGAGGCCATGGATCCATTCAGCGGGCGTAGTCCCCTCCACCTTGCACCAAAAGCTTAAGTTCATTGTGGAAGAGCGACTCATCACGGTCAAAGGTGAGGAGGACTATGCGATTTATAAGGAGACGGCTGTCCCCTACATTAGTATTGGGGACAATCAGAACCTCCCCTTCCACTCCTTTGACACCATCTCCGTCATCCGATACTACGGAAAGGTCGGTCCGTCCCGCGTCGACCGCATGGTGGGGAAGATCTTGCTGCGCCATAACTACATTCCAGGTTCCGGACTCGGAGCACGTGGGCAAGGGATCAACCGCCCAATCGAGATCGAGGAGTACAAGAACAAGAGGGGACTCGGTTTTCGCCCTTCCTGCCACGAGATTATTGAAGCCCGTAGAGGCAAGCACATCCACCATCTTGCAGCGCACTACAGGAAGATCAACAGGGGCACTCCAGTTCCGCCACTCTCCCACTTCTTTTCAGGACCACAGCACATCGTCAGAGGTACTCTTGACGGCCCCTCCTTAGATTCAGATGACGGGCTTGTCGATTTGCCAGGCATATATGCCGTCACCGAGGAGACACCTTCAGGGGTCTACATCCGCCTCGCGCAGGAAAATGAGGAGCTCAACAACTGGACCTCAGTCCCGCGCTACTCGGTTGTAATCGCCGATGTGTAAGGCTATCTTTGTAGACGATGTTTCCCGCGTGTCGGCAAAGTCATAAGCCACACGACGGAAGAGGGGTTTTTGTTATGGCATCAATGTTCCCACCTCCAATGAAATCCCTACATGCATTTTTGAATTTTCGTGTCTCCTTCGTTTCCTTCTCTCTTACTCATTCGTAGCACTTTAAATATTTCTAAGACGACTCGTTTAAATTTCCAGGCTCCACTCGAATCCAAATTTCCGAAGCGTCGATTCGAACCCATTCGAAGAACTCCTCGAAGAGCCCCACCCAACCCATATACTTCGGGGAAGGGCTCGACGAGGGCGGTTGAGTGCTTGAGATAGAGGAGAGTTTTCACCGCCTCGAGAATCGTCAACTCACCTCAGTTGAGCCAACAGAAGAAATCAACGTAGGCATCGAAGAGGAACCCCGCACGCTAAAGATCAGGACGGGCCTCGACCCAACACAACGAGCTCGGATGATCGATTTCTTGAAGGAGTACCAAGAGGTCTTCATCTGGTCCTACGCCGACATGCTAAGCTTAGATCCGTCGATAGTCAAGCACTCTCTCCCACTCGATACAGAGAACTTCCCACCCAAACGGCAGCACCTACGGCGGCAGCGAGTCGGCCTTCTCCTTCGCATCAAGGAGGAGGTCGTCAAGTAGATAAATGCGGGGTTCTTAGAAGTCTGCAATTACTCTGAATGGGTGGCAAACATCGTGCCCGTGGAGAAGAAGGACGGAAGGGTCAGGGTCTGCGTCGACTATCGGGACCTCGACAAGGTTGATCCTAAAGACATTTTCCTCTGCCTCACATCGACGTCTTGGTCAACAACACTGCGCGCCACAATCAGTTCTCCTTCATGGATGGCTTTTCGGGGTATAACCAAATCCGGATGGCCGAAGAGGACAAGATTAAAACGACTTTCATCACGATGTGGGGCACATTTTGCTACAAGGTCAAGCCCTTCGGTCTGAAAAATGCCGAGGCAACCTACCAACGGGCAATGGTCACGCTCTTCCACGACATGATGCATAAGGAGTTCGAGGTCTACGTCGACGACATGATCGCTAAGTCCAAGGAGGGAGAGGATCACCTCGTCAATTTGAGGCGTCTCTTCGAACGTCTCAAGAAGTACAAGCTTAGGCTCAACCCGGCCAAGTGCACATTCGGCGCGAAATCCGGAAAACTGCTAGGATTTGTGGTCAGCGAACGAGGCATCAAGGTCGATCCTGACAAGGTGAAAGCGATTAGGGAGCTACCTCCGCCATCAACAGTGCGCGAGGTACGGAGCTTCTTAGGACGATTGAACTACATCGCGCGTTTCATCGCGAACCTATCAGATAAGTGTCAACCCCTCTTCCGGCTGCTTCGTAAAAATGCAGCAATTGAATGAGATGACGACTGTCAGAAGGCCTTTGACGATATTAAGACATACTTAGTTCAGTCGCCTGTGTTGGTCCCGCCCACACCAGGTCGACCTCTCATTCTTTACCTGACGGTGCGCCGGCAATCCTTGGGGTGCATGTTGGGGCAAGAGGATGAGTTCACACGTGCAAAACATGCCATCTACTATCTGAGCAAGAAGTTTACTGAAGGGATCGAGAAGATGTGCTACGCTATGGTGTGGGTCATGCAGAGGCTTCGACAGTACACTCTCTATCACACTATCTGCTTGCTGTCAAAAGCGGATCCCCTGAAATATCTACTTGGTAGCCCATCCTCCATGAGGAACATTGCAAAGTGGCGCTGTCAACTGACAGAGTACGACATCGAGTATGTGACCCGCACATCAGTCAAGGGGCAAGAAATTGCAGACCATTTGACGGAATTTCCCATCGAGGATGACACGCCGATCAACTCCGACTTTCTAGACGAAGGGATCTTCCAAGTAGACGAGGAGGAGGATGGGACCGCGTGGAAGATGTATTTCGACGGCGCGGTGAATTCCACCTATTCTGGTATCGGCGCAGTGCTAATATCCCCGGACGGACGTTATTACCCGATTGCAGCAAAGGTTGATTTTCTCTGCACCAATAATGTGGCCGAATACGAGGCATGCATCCTTGGCTTGCAAGCAGCGATTGATTTCAAGGTGAAGGAGCTAGAAGTGTTCGGAGATTCAATGCTCACAATCTTCCAGATATTAGGGCAATGGAAGACGAAAGACGCGAAGCTAATACCATACCACGAGTACCTCGAGGAGTTAGCGGAGAACTTCGAGAAAATCTCGTTCACATACACGCCACGCATCAAGAATCAGTTTGCAGACGCACTTGCGACACTGGCATCAATGGTGAGCATCACGAAAGAAAACCTCATCGAGCCACTTGAGATCGAGATTGCTAAAGGCCCGGCTTACTGCGACACAATCGAGGCGACCGATGAATAACCATGGTACGAAGACATCAAACATTTTCTGCAAACCGGCCAATACCCGACATTTGCCAACCGTCGGGACCGAAAAACACTTAGGCGATTCGCAGCGCATTACTTCCTGAGGGGAGAGACTCTCTACCGCTGTTCCTTCGATGCCACACTACTCCGGTGTGTTGACGAAAACGAGGCACAACGCCTCATGGGAGAGATACATGAAGGGAGCTATGGACCCCACATGAGCGGTCTCATGCTCACTAAGAAACTCATGCGCCTGGGTTACTTTTGGTCCACCATGGAGGCCGACTGCGCCAAACACGTCAGACACTGCCACTTGTGCCAGGTCTATGCCGATCAGATCAAAACACCCCCCAATGAGCTACGCCCGATGGCGGCCCTGTGGCCCTTTTCAATGTGGGGCATCGATGTGATCGGTCCTATCAATCTCAAAGCATCCAATGGACACATGTTAATTTTAGTGGCAATTGACTATTTCACCAAGTGGATCGAAGCCATAACGTTCGCTTCGGTCACCGCAAATATCGTGGCACATTTCCTTAAGCGCGACATCATCGCCCGATATGGAGTCCCCGAGACAATCATCACCGACAATGCCAAGAACCTGAACAACAGGATCATCGATGACCTTTGTGAGCGATTCAAAATACACCATCGCAACTCTACGCCATACCGACCCCAAATGAACGGTGTGGTGGAAGCTGCGAACAAAAACATCAAGAGGATCATCGAGAAAATGACGGTGACCTACAAGGATTGACACGAGATGCTCCCTTTTGCGCTCTTGGCATATCGAACGTCCATCCACACTTTAACTGGGGAAACTCCGTATTCCCTAGTCTATGGCATGGAAGCAGTCCTCCCAATCGAAGTGGAGATTCCCTCCATGAGGGTCCTCGCCGAGTCCGAGCTCAAAGAAGCAGAATGGGCGAAGCAGCGCTACGAGCAGCTCAAACTCATTGACGAGAAACGGCTAACAGCGCTCTGCCACGGTCAATACTACCAACAAAGAATGGCTCGAGCGTTCAATGCAAGGGTTCGCCACTGCGAATTCCGCCCCGGTGATCTCGTCCTACGAAAGGTCTTGCACATCACACCTGACTCTCGGGGCAAGTTTGCATACAAGTATGATGGACCTTTCGTCGTCAGGGAAGTCTTCTCCGGAGGGGCAATTATCCTAAGCGATATGGACGGGACCGAAAACGCGCTCCCGGTCAATGCCGATGCCCTTAAGAAGTACTACTGTACGGACCCGAATGTGGACTCTCGTCGAGCCCCCCCGCATTGTGCGCTTTTGGATCGCGCGGCTTGGTCGGAACGTCCACCTTCCCGTGGGGACGCGCGTCGGACACGCGTGAGAGAAGGAGTCGCCACTTATCATTTTACGACCCGAAGGTCGAGGGCGGATAAGTTATCCTGGGTCTAGGGGTATGGAACACCTAGTTTGTTGTTAAGGCATTGATCTGTGCGGAACCGGAAAGTCCGTGTTCGGGGGTTCATGTTACGTGCGGGCCTATATCCCGCACGCCCTTTCGGTACTCTGGTTTGCTAGGCTTGCATGTTTTATTATTTACCGCGTGAATTAAGCTGCACTCGGCTCACACGTTTGGACACCGGAGATTCGATGAACCAAACGATGTCGGTTGAGAAGCCGGGAGAGAAGTAAATCTATATGTCGGGGAATTGGTTCACAATCTTGCGTTACAGTTCATCGAACCATGGAGGTTGAATCCCTGGGTGAACCAGAACTGCGAGATCTTGGATTTACTTGTGTCTGGGCAAGCATTAGACCGATTCGATTAATTCGACTCTCGGACCGTTCGCTCACCGACTGAAATTCTTACAGAATAAATGCACCAAATAGAATCCTTACAATGCTCTCAAAACAATAAATACAAATTACAAAAGGATCGAATTCCAGTCGTTTTGCGTTCGGTTATTATTCCACTCTAACTCACCGTGAGTTTAGGGAAAAGACCGAAGAACTGAAATTCAATGGACGCTCTTACTGAATAGGGCGTTGGACCCTGTGAGTGTTGATTAGGGTGTTGGACCCTGTGCTCGATGATTAGGGCGTTGAACCATAATATTATTCGGCCTAGGGATCAGGCTCGACCCGCATGGCAAACAGGTGCGGAAAGATAACACGCAACATGTTAATAACAGACAAAGTGTTTGTTATTGTCGTGTTTACGTGAATTAACAGATTATTAACCCAGGGGTGTTTTTGCATGCAAATGCCATATGCTAAACAATCAAACATGTGCCAACGTTTTAGCATTCGGCTTTGTTTTGAGAGCTTGACAAAGAGAGTCAAATCTCAGATATGTGGATTGCTTTTACAATTGTTCAGTATTGTGACACTGAATTACCACTGAATTAACCAAACTCGTGTTTTGACTCTAGATTTGGAATCTAGAATTCCTCCTAACCATTATCTAATGTTTGGTTAGGTCGAGTGAAAGGTTAATCGGCATTTTGCATGTTTTCTGACAGAGATAACTGTTCTAGTTACCCGAGTCTATGTTAGGATAACAGAAACTCATCAGTTAGATAAGAAAAGGCTATGCAGATGAACCTGCACCTGAACAGGTAGCCCATTCTTATCCCGTACAGTAGTGTTTCTGTTATGCTAACCCTAAGGGTGTCGCTGAATTGTGAAAAGACGATTTTGCCCTTTATTTGAAAATTGTTCTCAGAAAAGGGGGAAACATCGCAGTGCGGGCCGCCTCGGCCTGTAGCCGGTGTGGATCGTCCAGGGTTGTGCAAGAACCCCGAAAAAGCCAAAGAATCGGTCGATCTGCCCGAAGTGATCTAGAAAGATCTTCTGTATCCTGACCTGAGCTACCTGGAATCAGGTAAAAACTCAAGTTGAGACACAGAAGGCCTTTTTAGACGTCCATGCTATATTGGACCGCGTGTTTCGGGTTTTGAAATTGATAAGTTTGAAAAGGGCACCAACGTCCTTTGACGTCTCGTCGACGCGAGTTATCAGTTAATGTCCAATTCGGGTAAACTTTATCAGTGTGAAGTGGGTTTAATCATGTGAGCGTCCCGATTAACCCGTTTGTGGAATTAATGCTTAAGGGTTGTGCCGAATGCATTAATTGTGAAAATGATTCGTGATTCGACGACCAAGACGATTCCATAAGGATCGAGGATAATTTGGTCCAATGATCGAAACTACCCTCGTAACCGAATGGACCCGAATGAGTCATCGATACTCGAATCCATGCATGCTTCGTTTAAAAGAGTCTTTACCTGATACTTTAACATAGGAATCATAAAGACATTGAAGTAAAAATTCACACCATCCGATAAACGAATTAAACTTGAGATAAGGAACTCATTCTTGACCCAAGGAAGGCCAAGAAGCCCTCGGCTTCATCTTATGAAGGGTGGCCGAAGGTTCTCATGGCTCTATCCGAGTCACGAATGATTTCTTAATCGTGGTTTAATTATTTTTCGCATGCTCAAACATCAACCGTGATAAATAGCACTCCTTCTTAACAAAAGCCGGCGTTATCACGATTTGTTTAGCTCATTTAAACATACAAACATTCACAAACGTGTTAATTAAGGAAAAGGATAAAATAACACCGGTTTCATGCATGCAATAATGATAAAACAAACTCGGAAACTAACTTGAATAGGCTAAGGAGACCGATCTTAACCCGAAAAGAGCAATTTAAGTCTCAACCCTCTCATTTAGAGAGTTGGCCGAGAATTAATGTGCCATAGTCGGGTCGGGATAGTCTTCTTTACGATGATCCAAGCCCTTTTCCGACATGGTAGCAAGTCATAAGATAGTGCACATGCATAATATTACATAAAATTGCATAAAAATTAAATCTTGCAAATGAAACATGCATGAAACACCATAATACTCCATAGCCATGCAAAAATATAAAAAGCCCTAACTCCTCTAAGTCGAAAATGTTTTACCTGGCCTTGGAATACGAGGAAAGAGTCGGGGAAGTGTTTGAGAGTCGGGTGACTCGGTGGAACCCTTAAAAGGGTATTCGGGTGCAAGGGTGGACGTGCACGGGCGGGCTGGTGAAGGACACGGATGGGCGTGGGTGGCGCTGGTGACGGGCACGGACGGGCGCGGGTGACTGGCACAAACGCGCTGGGTGACGGGCACGGGCGCGCTGGATGACGAGCACGGACGGGCGCGGGTGGCGCTGGTGATGGGCGCGAATGGCGCTGGTGACGGGCACGGGCGTGCTGGTGATGGGCACGAGCGTGCTGGATGACAGGCACGGGCGTGTTCAATGACGGACGCTCGGTGAGGCTCGGTGACGGACGCGGGTTGCGCTCGGTGACAGACACTGGTGACGCTCGCGGGTTGCGCTCGGTGACGCTCGGTGACGGACGCGGGTGTGCTCGGTGACGCTCGGTGACGGACGCGGGTTGCGCTCGGTGACGCTGGTGACACTGGTGACGCGTCACTGTTCACCCGAGAGCTCCAACTTCACCCGAAACGACCCAAAACGACGAGCAAACGACTCTAAACTAAAAAACTGGGTTCAGAAATGGAATCCTTTGGTCCGAAACATGTCGTCTATGAAGTTTGAAGAATTTTGGATATAAGTCGGAATAGTACCCACTATGGATCCCGACCTAAACTCCAAAGATATTTGGCTTGGTTTTTGGTTTTCATGAAGTTCTTTGCTTGCTGCTGGTTCCTAAGAAGTTGAGAGCATTTTCTAGAGGGAGAAACTAGCAAGATCATGTGTGTTTCATGAGTGATTAGCTTAATGACAAGTAGGCAATATATATGTGAAGCTAATGAGCAATTAAGCAAAACAAAGCACCATTAAGGGCCTCATTAGCAAAAGTCGGTTGCCCTAATGGAGATGAGGATGAATGTCCTCCATGTATCTTGATGAGGAAGAGCCAAGAAGCATTAATGGAGGAGGAGTTAATGGCTTGAGTGTTGACTAGAAAGATCAAAGATATTTTGGGCTAGGTGAGGGCAAGAGAGGAAGAGGAAAAGGCCGAAAACTTTGGGGCAAAGGGCGGTTGCCCTTGGGCAGCCCGTGGGTCCCACGGCTTGTGAGGAGAAACCGGGAAAAGACTCGGGTCTCGATTGGTCGCGTATTCGAAGTTCGTGGTTCGAATAGTCGGTATGCGCGTGAAAACGGAGTTAATGAGCCCGAGATTGACATTTTCCATTGAGAAATGTCCCGGATGTGTGTGAGGCTCGGAAGCCGATTTTGCCCATTGCAAGTGATCAAGGCAAAGTTGTCCGCTTCTGACAGCATATCTCGTATCTGCATCTCACGTTGGTCATTTTGACATAAGTTGTCAGACCACGTGAACAATCATCCCTTAAGCCGGTAATGCTAACGTGGGGCCGGAGACGTCCTAGGAGGCCGAAACTGGGTTTCTCAGGATGACTTCTGAGTTGCTTAGGCACTCAGAGATTACTGTAACCTCTATTTGTCAAGGTCAGACCTCCAAGGACTTGAAGAGTGTATATGAGACCTCTAAAGCACTGTTCGAGAGATCTAGATGAGTTGTGTGATTTATTCCGACGATTCCGCATTGAGCCTTGAGAAGGCTAGCATTGTGTAACGTAAGCATTCGGCGTCAAGTTTCCCCAAAGAGGACCTCCGGATATGGATTTCCACTGAAAATGGTCATTTCCGCTCCTCGGAGGTTACTCGGGAAACCGTGAAGGGTTTTGCCGTCTGTTTTGCCCCATTGTGAATGTCTGCTAGAGTTTTCTGGGCAATGCGGTATGAACTTCATTTGCCGTAATTCCATCAGACCATTCTCCGGCTATGCTCTTCTAAAGAGGGGTATGCTTGTTTTGCCGTTCGGAAGTCATTTGAGGTATCTGTGTGACTTCCAAGAGACAATCTGAAGCATTGTTCATGCTCTGTGTGCTAATGGAGCATGGCCGCGTCTGATATTTGGCATTAACTTTTCTCTAGGAAACCGGCATTTTTGGACTTCCACTGAAAAGTTGTCTGTATACAGAAAGTTGTTATGTATAGAGCAGATGATTTGCAAAATGCCTTTGAAGACATTTTCCATCTTTTTGGAACTGAAGTAGATTTTTGGAGTCCAATATTGGCTATCTTTCGATGACCGAGTGAACTATCAAAAAATAGTACCGTCCATGTGATATACTGAAAATGCTGGTTTTGGACATTGTTGGATTCTCTGGTCGCTCTGTTGCCCTTTGGTGACCCCTAGAGTCCTTTTGTCATGTCCACGGGTCATTTGCTCAATTTTGCCAACTTAAGGATGAATAGTGATTTCTTGCTCTGTCGAGCCGTTTTCTGTATTCTGCTCAAGTCGTGGCTTGGATCATTGCTAATATCGTTGTTTAGAATGGTGAGCCAAAATGGGGTGCTGACAGCTTGCCCCTCTTTGACTGCTTGCTCGAGTAGAGGATGCAATCAAAGATTTCAAAAGCACCCCAGTTTGATAGCAATGATCAAGGTGGAATTTCCTATATGGCCCTCTCCTTTTTGCTTTGGATATGTAGGATGTTGTACCTAATAAAAAGGGAATATGGTGAGATGCGCACAATAGACATGTAGAGTTCGGAACAAAGCTGAAACAGGCAATTAAAGTCGGGACTGACCCGACGGGGACTGACCCCAATGCAAGAAAAGTAGTCGGGACTGACCCGAAGGGGACTGACCCCAATGCAAGAAAAGTAGTCGGGACTGACCCGAAGTGGACTGACCCCAATGCAATAAAAGGAGTCGGGACTGACTCGAAGGGTTTGCAATATGCACGGGCGCATACCGAATGAACTGCATGGTTCAAAGGCGTCTACCCGGTGGACTTGCGAGGTGCACGAGCGCTTGCTCGGCGGGTTTGCAATATGCACGGGGCGCATACCGAATGAACTGCATGGTTCAAAGGCGCCTAACCAGTGGACTTGCGATGTGCACTGCGATCCTGAGAGGGTGCACGCTAATTAAAGTGCATTGCGGAAATAAATGTGCACTGCGATCCTGAGAGGGTGCACGCTAATTAAAGTGCATTGCCGAAATAAATGTGCACTGCGATCCTGAGAGGGTGCACGCTAATGAAAGTGCATTGCAGAAATAAATGTGCATTGCGATCCTGAGAGGGTGCACGCTAATGAAAGTGCATTGCAGAAATAAATGTGCGCGAAGTAAATGCAAACACTGAGGAGTAGTGTGAGGTGTGGAAGGAATCATTGTGTTTCTTCCCTCGTTGATTTCGTCCATGTCGCAATCGATGCTGTGGTAGGACGTTTCATTGCTCGCCAACTGATTGCGATGTAACTGAGTGCCTGGAGTGTTATCCTGAAGGTCTCTCTTCGGATTTAGACTGTAGTCTTTGGCATAAGACAGACATACATTCGTCGAAGAGAAACTCTTTTCGGGGTTCAAATCCTGCTTCCTGCATCTAGAATCAAAAGGGCTAATAGTGGTTGTCAATCCTACTCTATAGCCATAATGAAGATGTATAAAGAAGTCTGAATAATAATCTTTGGGGATTTGAACATGATGACCATTTAAAGGGGTGGTCATCTCCCGCTAAATTGTGACTCGACAAAAAGGCTTATGTTTACAGAACGGGCATGACCCGTAGAATTTGCATTAGGGAAAACGAAGGGATTTTGGGATCCTCCACATCAAGGATACGACGATTCGACTGCATGTCGAAACGTGTCTTGTGCTGTGAGAGTCAAAGAGAGTTTGCTTGCATCGGAGACTGCCAAACTACTACTTGTTGTCGCTTCACACTAAGTGTAGCTGTCATTCCATAGTCGAGCTGCCGAATGCCCCTAACTTTTGCCTAGGTCGCAAGGTGCGTGACGACCTAGCGGGGTATTCTTTTAGACTCTTCTCTCATTTAGAGCTCACCTTTTGCTATGACCGTCCCACTTGGATCTGGTCATACCTCTCGGTTCCTCTAACTTTTGCCTAGAGCACCCTTTCGGGTTTTCACTCTAGTGAGGATTTCGTTTTGTACTCTCCTTTTGCCACGGTCCCCCTTTGGCGGGATTTTAAACCGTGCCCCTCATTCCCTAATTTTTGCCCAGGCCGCCTCAAAGAGGTTTTCAACCTAGCGGGAGATTTATTATTTTTCTCTCAGGACAAGTTCAGATAAAGGGGAAGAGCAGAAACGGGGAGTGTATTAATAAGCAGAAATGAAAGTGTTGGGAGATTGTACATGCGAAGAAAGTTAAAAATGTAATGTGCATTTGAGGAAAACGTCCACGTGGAATGAGAGAAACACCATCACGGATAGTATTTCTTGAATGTATCAGCGTTGACCGGAAGAGCGTTCTCGTTCCCGTCCATATCATTGAGAATGATTGCTCCCCCGTCAAAGACTTCTTTAACAATGAAGGGACCGTCGTATTTGTAAGCAAACTTGCCCCTGGAATCCGGGGCGATATGCAAAACCTTCCGCAGGACAAGGTCGCCGGGGCTGAACTCGCGGGGACGAACTTTCTTGTTAAAAGCTCGGGACATTCTTTGCTGATAGCACTAACCGTGGCAAAGCGCTGTTAGCCGCCTCTCATCAATGAGATTGAGCTGTTCGTAGCGTTGCTTCGCCCACTCTGCTTCCTTGAGCTTGGACTCGGCCAGGATCCTCATAGAGGGAATCTCTACTTCGATTGGAAGAACTGCTTCCATGCCGTAGACCAAAGAATATGGGGTTGATCCAGTGGACGAGCGGATAGAAGTCCGATACGCCAAGAGTGCGAATGGGAGCATCTCGTGCCAGTCTCTGTAATTAACTGTCATCTTTTCAATGATTTTCTTTATGTTCTTGTTTGCTGCCTCTACCGCGCCATTCATTTGTGGACGATACGGAGAGGAGTTGCGGTGTAGAATCTTGAACTGTGCACAGAGCTCGTCGATGAGCTTATTATTCAAATTCTTGGCGTTGTCTGTGACAAGTGTCGCAGGGACCCCGTAACGTGCGATAATGTCGCGTTTGAGGAAGCGTGCCACGGTTTTTGCAGTGACCGATGCAAGGGTGATAGCTTCGATCCATTTGGTGAAGTAATCGATAGCTACCAGTATGTACAAGTGCCCATTGGATGCTTTGGGGTTAATAGGACCAATCATGTCCATGCCCCACATTGAAAAGGGCCACGGAGCAGCCATTTGATGCAGCTCATTGGGTGGTGCTCTGATCTGATTTGCGTAAACTTGACACAAGTGACAATGCCTGACATGTTTGACGCAGTCAGTCTCCATGGTGGACCAGAAATACCCAAGTCGCATGAGCTTCTTTGCTAGCATGAGCCCGTTCATGTGAGGTCCGCAATTTCCCTCGTGCACTTCTTCCATGAGGCGTTGTGCCTCATTCTCATCAACACACCGAAGCAGTGTGGCATCGAATGAACGGCGGTAAAGGGTTTCACCATTCAGAAAGAAATTTGCTGCAATGCGCCGAAGAGTCCTCCGGTCATGTCGATCGGTGAATGCCGGGAATTAACCCGTTTGTAGCAAGTGCTTAATGTCTGCGTACCATGGTTTGCCGTCGACAACGTCGATTACATCGCAATGGGCAGGACCCTAAGCAATCTCAAACTCGAGGGGCTCGATGAGATTCTCTTTTGTGATGCTAACCATGGAAGCGAGTGTTGCGAGGGCATCGGCGAACTGGTTCTTCATGCGCGGTGTGTATGTAAATGAGATGTTCTTGAAGTTTTCTGTCAAGTCTTCAAGGTACTCATGATATAGCACCAGTTTTGGATCTTTCGTCTTCCACTGTTTGAGTGTCTGAAAGATTGTGAGCATGGAATCTCCAAACACTTCAAGCTCTTTGACTTTGAGGTCGATTGCCGCCCGCAAGCCGAGGATACATGCCTCATATTCGGCTATGTTGTTGGTGCAGGGGAAGTCAATCTTCGCTGCAACAGGAAAATGACGCCCTTTCGGGGATATCAGCACTGCGCCAATCCCTGATCCGGTGGAATTGACTGCACCATCGAAGTACATCTTCCATCTAGTAATTTCCTCCTCACCACTCATTTGGAGGATTTTTTCGTTTGGGAAGTCAGAGTCGATCGGTGTGTCATCGACAATCGGGAACTCTGCTAGATGATCTGCTATCGCTTGGCCCTTGACTGATGTGCGCGACACATATTCGATGTCGTACTCCGTCAGTTGGCAACGCTATTTTGCTATATTCCTCATGGAGGACGGAGTGCTAAGTAGATATTTCAAAGGATCTGTCTTCGACAGCAGGCGAACAGTATGGTAGAGAGTGTATTGCCGGAGCCTTTGCATGACCCACACAAGTGCGCAACACATTTTCTCTATCTCAGGGTAGTTGGACTCCCCTTCAGTGAACTTTTTTCTTAAATAATAAATTGCTCGCTCTGCGTGAGAGGACTCGTCCTTTTGCCCTAACATGCATCCGATGGATTGTCGGCGCACCGTCAAGTACAAAATGAGAGGACGATCAGGTGAAGGTGGAACTAACACCGGCGGCTGAATTAGATATGCCTTGATGGTATCAAAAGCTTTCTGACACTCATCATCCCATTCGACCGCTGCGTTTTGCGAAGCAGACGGAAGAGTGGTTGGCACTTGTCTGTCAAATTTGCAATGAAACGCGCGATGTAATTCAGCCGTCCTAAGAAGCTCCTCACTTCGCGCACTGTCGATGGAGGGGGCAATTCCATGATCGCTTTAACTTTGTTAGGGTCGACCTTGATGCCTTCCTCACTAACTATAAACCCTAACAATTTCCCTGACTTGACGCCAAATGTGTATTTCTTGAGGCGGTTGAACAATCGTTTGAGGTTAACCAAATGATCTTCTCCTTCTTTGGACTTCGCGATCATGTCGTCGACATAGACCTCGATCTCTTTATGCATCATGTCATGAAAGAGAGTGACCATTGCCCGTTGATAGGTTGCCCCCGCATTTTTGAGAACGAAGGGCATGACTTTGTAGCAAAATGTACCCCACATTGTGATGAATGTGGTCTTGACCTTGTCTTCTTCGACCATCTGAATCTGATTGTATCCAGAGAAACCGTCCATAAAGGAGAATTGTGTGTGGCGCGCTGTATTGTCCACCAAGACATCGATGTGTGGCAGCGGAAAATTATCCTTTGGGCTAGCCCTGTTGAGATCTCGGTAGTCGATGCAGACTTTGACTTTCCCATTCTTCTTCTCCATTGGAACAATGTTCGCTACCCATTCAGAGTAATTGCATACCTCCAAGAATCCCGCGTCTACTTGCTTGATGACTTCTTCCTTAATGCATAAGAGAAGGTCAACTCGTTGACGTCGCAAGTGTTGGCATTTGGGTGGGAATCTTTCAATATCGAGTGGGAGGAAATGCTTTACGATTGAGGGGTCTAGGCCTGGCATATCGGCGTAGGACCAAGCGAAGACCTCCTGGTACTCTGTCAAGAAGTCGATCATTCGGGTCCTCTGTGCAGGGTCGAGTCCCGTTCCGATTCTAAGGGTGCGTGGTTCTTCTGCATTGCCTATGTTGATGTCTTCGGTTGGCTCGACGAAAGTGAGTTGGTGGTTTTCGAGACGATGCAAACTCTCTTCTATCTCGGGCACGCGACCGTCCTCGTCAAGTCCTTCCCCGAAGTATATGGGTAGGGACTTTCCGAGATGTGTTTCGAGTGAATCCGAATCGTTATATCCATGATTTGAATTCGATTGGAGCCTGGACATGAAAGTGAATTGTCTTAGAAATTAAAGGTGTTAGAAGCGAGTGCAAGAGAGAATTTAGGCACAGGAAATCAAAAAAAACATGCAGGGATTCTATTAACAAGCCATAACAAAAACCCCTCTTCTGTCATGTGGCTTATGGCATTGCCGACATGCAGGTAGCATTATGTATAAAGACCGTCTTACACATCGGCAACTATGGCCGAGTAGAGCGGAATTGAAGTCCAGTTGGTAAGCTCCTCATCCTCCTATACAGGGCGGATATGAACCTTAGAAGATGTCTCCTCAATGACGGCATATATGGCTGGCAAAGCCAAAAATGCTTCAACTGCATCCGAAGAGAAGTCATCTGTTTCAGTGATCGGGTTCTCGGAGGTGCCTCCCATGATTTGCGGTGGTGCTGCAAAAAACTGTGAGAGTGGTGGAAACGGCATGCCCCTATAGAGCTTCCCATAATGTGCAGCAAGGCGGTGTAGATGTTTTCCACGACGAGCTTGCATGATCTCATGGCAGGAGGGGCGAAAGCCGAGTCCCCTCCTATTGCGATATTCCTCCATTTCAATCGGTCGAAGGATTCCCTGTGCACGTGCCCCGAGTCCAGTTCCAGGGACATAATTGTTCTTCAAGAGAACCTTTCCAATCATGCGATCAGTTCGTGATGGACTGACCTCTCCGTAGTCTCGAATTACGGAGATCATGTCGAAAGAATGGAAGGGAAGATTATGATCTTCTCCAATGCTGATATAAGGGATGGCCGTTTCCTTATAGATCGCGTAATCTTCCTCACCGTTAACAATGATGAGTTTGCCTTCGGCAAAGAATTTCAACTTCTGGTGCAATGATGAATGAACGGCGCCGGCGGCGTGAATCCATGGCCTTCCAAGTAGGAGACTAAAAGCATTGGGTATTTCCAGGATCTGGAAGGTAATAGAGAATGAGCAAGGACCCACATCAATTAGGAGATCAATTTCGCCGTTCACCACTCTCTTAGAGCTGTCAAAGGCTCGAACGGTGGTCTTGCTTGCACGAATGTGACTCATGTCCACGTTCATCTGTTTCAACGTAGAGACGGGGCAAACGTTAAGAGCAGAGCCGTTGTCGATCATGACTCGACCCACTACGTGGTTGTTGCACTTGCAAACTATGTGCAATGCCCGCAAGTGTCCTTGTCCTTCCGTGGGAATTTCGTCTTCCGAAAAGGAAATCTGATTCGAGAAAATAGAGTTCACCGTCTCCTCGATTCTATTCGGTGCAGTATCTTTCGGGACTTGTTCCGCAGTGAGAACTTTCAGCAAAGCGTTCCGATGAGGTTCGAAGTTCAAAAGCAATGTGAGCAACGATATATGAGCTGGTGACTTGCTCATTTGCTCGACCACTTTGTATTCGCTTGCTTTGATCACCTTCATGAAATCTTCGGCTTCTTGATCGGTGACCTTCTTTGTAGAGAATGACACGGCTTTTGGAACGGTTGAGAACTCATTAGTGGGAGCCTTTCCTTTGTCAACAGGCTCTGGACCCTGATAAACCCGTCCCGAACGCGTGATTCCCATCGCGCTCATCTCCAATTCTGCACTGGCAACCTCGCTCTCATATGTCCAGGGAACTCGACTATCGTGATAAGGCTCCTTTGCAGGAACTTCTATAACGAACGGGACGGGAGCGAATGCGACTTCTACTGGAGCATAGTTAATGGCAAATGGAGTTGAGGCCTTTTGCGCATCTTCTTCCTCCTCAATAGCAACAATGCTAATCATGTTCACAGAAGGTCCTGCACCTGATCCATGATCAGGAAGAGGATTTGCACGGACATTTGGCGGCTTCACTTCATTAAAGGAGATTTGTCTTGCATCAATCATCTCCTGAATTTTATCCCGGAGTCTCCAACAAGTATCCAGGGTATGACCAGGAGCACCACGATGAAATTCGCATCGAAGATTCTGGTTCTGCATGGACGGATCGAAACGGGGATTTGGTGCTTCTGTTTTGATCTTGTCGCCTGCAAGGAGCTGTCTGAATATGTGAGAGGGAAGAGCCGGTAAATTGGTGTATTGCTTGCGTGAACGCGGTTGAGCAACACTGTCTTGTTGAGTTCTAGGAGCTGGGACACGTTGAGCCGACTGAGGAGGTCTCGAAGCCGGGGGTCTAGCTTGTTGAACTTGAACAGGAGGGTACGGTTGCGGAGGTTGCGACTGGATAACAGTGGGCGGGGTTGAGAAGTAAGCTTGCGGCATTTGATGAGGTTGCACATACTGCACGGGATGCGCATATGGCTGAGAAGTCGGTAAAGCAGGGGCGTAGTCCACCGACATTGGGTGTGGAGCTTGATGTCCAGAATTGACGATGCCAATAGTCACGTCTTTGCTTCTTCTGGATGTTCCGGCAGTTTGTTTCTTCGGTGTCTCTCCGTCTTTCTTCCTTGCCGGATCTTCAATTCTTCCTAGCTTAACTCCCATATCCAACTTCTTTCCTGCCTCAATCAGGTCTGAGAAAGAGGAAGTATGAGCCAGGAGATGTGAGTAATACGCGCCTCTGAGCGTAGAATGAAACAGTTGAACTTGCTGTCGCTCAGTGATTGGAGGTATGTGCTTTGCCGCTTTTCGCCTCCATTCCGTTGCGTATGCTTCGAAAGTTTGACTTTCTTTCATCTCTGCCATGCTAAGATCAAGAAGAGTAGGAGGTGTCTCTGCACAGAATCGGTATTGGTCGAGGAATTTATGAGACAGATCTGTCCATGTAGGGATGTCGCCGGCTTTCAAGGTCATAAACCAATCTAGCGCCGATCCCGTAAGACTGTCTTGGAAAGTCTGAATGACAAATTCCTCGTAATCCCAATACGGAAGCATTTTGCTATGGTAGTGACGAAGATGATGCCGAGGGTCTTTGGTCCCATCGTACCTCTTAAAATCTAGAATTTTGATCTTAGGGGGTAACAACATGCCCGGAAAGAGATTCCAGTCACTGTCACCGAAGTCAGGACGGGACGTGCCTTCTTGGAGGGTTCGAATGGTTTCCTCCATTCTCTTCATTCTTTTCTCCTGTTCATTTTCAGGAGGAATGTTCGTCGGTAGAGCTGCAGGTGCGGCATGAGTAGGCGTGCCTGGCTCAGTGGGAGGAATATTTAGAGGCGGTGGAGTTTGGTAGGAGAAGCTCATTTGGGTTTGTGGAGCTTGGAAGGAAAAAGGTTCCGTAGTGGGAGCAAGGATTTGTGTGATCGCGACTGGAGGAACCGTCGGTGGTGGAACGGTGTAAATTGGAGATTGAGTAGGTATGGTGAGCGGCGGCAAAGTGATCATTGCGGGATCTGTTGATAGGAATGCCGCGGGTGGAAATGGCACTGATGTAGGGGCCGGTGGTGGTGGCATAGGATCACTGACCGGGCTGATTGTCGGCACATATGTCATTGCTGGAAAAGACATATCTTCGCTATCAGTCACATAAATAGGAGGGTCGATCGGATTCCGATGAACAGTTGTCCTGCGTTCAGGAGGCGGAGTGTGGCTCGAGGAAGCTTGATTTTGATCCCGAAGCATAGCCATGAGCTCTGTAATACTGGTGTTCATGTTGGCAGCCAACTGATTAACGATCCCTTCAAGTGCAGCAAAACGCACGGGATCGACAACATTGGATGACGCCTGTGCAGGAGAAGGGAAATGCGTTGGAATAGCACCGGAATACGCTGTAGATGCTGGGGATGATATCACGCGTGTGTCTTCCGGAATGGACTGTGCAGGCATCGGTGGCGCGTCTTGCTCCGAGATAACAGGTTGTTGCTCTTCGGCCATTCTTCCGCGTGCCCGAGTAGGGTATCGATGCGACGCCAGTTGTTAGTACCTATATATGTGTAAGTGTATAAGTGTAATTGTTGTGTGTTAACCATCTTCGAGATGTAAATGACAATATATGAATGCATGAGATGTATGAGTTTAAAAAACACTAATGCCATTACATCAGCTTGATTCGCGTTTCATAATTTACAAAGGTAGTCTGTTCAAAAGGAAACATAAACATTAAACCGCCAACTGTTACGACTCGTAGCTGAGTGAGCGCTACGCGGGTTCTGTACAGGCAAAAACGCTCAGCAAATGAGCTCAAGGGTGGGAGATCCTGCGCGCTCTTGCCTGCGCTCGATCCAGCATAGCGTTCAAACGCGCTATCTCCTTGTCTTGGCCGGCTACACGTGCACGAGTTTGAACCAACTCGCTCTGAAGCTCTCTGTGATCAGTGAGTTCTGCGCGAATATCCACTAGCTCACAGCGAAGACGATCTCGTTCTGCCCTAATAACCTGCAGCTCTGTGCGCGCGACTCCTTGGACTGAGCTTTCTGCATCTGAAATGTCTGCGTGAGATGTCGGCAGCATCTGTGGCATGCGTAGCCGACGAACAGGTGCGAATCCATATGGATGGAACTGCATCACATACGCTGCTGTAGCTACGAAAGCTTGCTTCTCGTCAGTGGGATGCTCTGGGAAGTACAGTTCCTGGACGATGCGCGTGCTCCATAAGCGTCGGACCTCTCTAACCCGTAGAATCCTATCCGGGAGTGAAATTGTGGTGTTTGTCCACTGTGCGCACCCGAATTTCATCTCGTCGGGGCACGCATGCGCGCGCCTAAGCAAACGCGACTTGGGAGTGTCCACCTTCCCGGGGAAGCGCGACGGACGCACGTGAGAAGGAGTCGCCACTTGCCATTTTACGACCCGAGGGTCGAGGGCCGGCAAGTTACCCGGGTCTAGGGGTACGGGGTACACCTAAATGCTAAGGCAATGGTCGTACGGAACCGAAAATTCCGAATTCGGGGGTTCTATTACGTGCGGGCCTATATCCCGCACGCCCTCTCGGTACTCTAGCTTGCTAGGCTTGCCATTTTGTTTATTTACCGCGTGATTTAGAGTTGCGCTCGACTCGCCCGTTTTGACACCGTAAATTCGATGAATTGATCAAGTTGGACCAAGAGTCCGAAAGATGAGTAGGCTTGTGCATCGAGGAGTCGGTTCACTATCTTAGCGTTACAGTTCATCGAACCGTGATGGTTGATTCCCTGCGTGAACCGAAACCACGAGTATCCAAGCTTACTCACCCTTTGGTGGCGATAGACCAACTTAACCGATCCAGCACTCGGACCTCTCGCTCACCGATCGGGGATCCTTACAAGGAGATGAATGAACATACAAATAGAATCCTCACAATGTTCTCTCGAACAATTACAAAGTATAACCGAATAAGTAAATGGATCCCGATCGGTTTGCATTGGGCCACTATTCCGCTCCTGCTCACCGTGTATTTTGAATAACCGATAAATAAATTAAGGCAACGCGGGCTCAAAGAGCCGGGGGTCGGGTCCGATCGAACCGTCGGTTTGCAGAAAAACGACTTGTTTCCACTGTAACCGTTGGATCGATCGAGCTCCCGGGTGATATCTAAACACGTTTCACGCGCTCAATCCAAATCCGCCTTCCACATAGGCCGTATTCGGAGTGTGACGGTGAATCGAGGCTAGATCCCATTCCGCACTCGGGTTGCACTCGCTCGGTGAGTTAAGAGGCGTTGGACCTCGTGTTCGGTGATTTGGGGCGTTGGACCCCATGCAACACGTGACCTATGGGTTCGGGCCCGAACCGCAATAAATCATCAAAAGCAAGAATAAAACGAAAAAAAACTGATGTAACTGACACGATACAGAAAGCAACTGACAATTGTCGGTGAATACAGACAAGTGGTGTATTAAGTCGAATGTACGTGATTTAATCAGTTATTACCCGTGGTTGATTGGCAAACAATGCATCTAACCTAGGCAAACGTAGAGGGCGGGCTAGGATAAGGTTCTAAGCCGATTACATGTGTGTGTTTGTTTTATGACTCTTATTCAGTTAAGTGTCACTGCGGTTTCACTGAATTAGCCAAACTCGTATTTTGACTCTAGATTGGAATCTAATATTCCACCTATCCATTATCTAATGTTTGTTTAAGTCAAGTACATGATTAATCCGGTTCTTCGTCTTTTTCAACTGAAATAAAAAGGTTCACCACCGAATCTACGATAGGAAGATAGAAACACCGAAAGTGAACGGAATGGGCCGTACGAATGAAACTCGCACCCGAACGGGCCGCCCCTTTCCGTCCATAGATCGAGGTGTTTCCGACTCCCTAAAGCCTAGGATATCGATGAATCACGGAATGACGACTATGCCCTTGAGTGGTAAAACATGTGATGTTCATATATAAATTAAAGATCGTGTGACACGAAGAGGTCTAAAGAGGACTCGCGCATCTCGACTCGAGCCGCCTCAAATTGGGCCCGGACTCGAGTCATAGTACGCGAGTACTTGCTAGACACGATTCTATTCGTGTTACACGTCTCGATGTTTTGAAATTATGAGCTTTTAAGGAAAAGGGCATTTCCGCCGTTCCATGAACCATCGATACGTTTACGAATTAATATTCAATTTGTCCAATTATTTAGTCCGAGTGATTTAATTAATCAAATGATGCGTCCCATTTCTCGTTTGTGGAATGGTTTAGTGATTGAGGAGTTAAACCTTGATTATTATGGGCTAATGAGATGATTGTTCGGGGTTAATGCGCCTAACATGTAAATTAATCGTGAAGCTAATGATTTAAACAAAAAATATAATTGCAATCAATTACAAGAATCGGTTTTAATCGTTTCTTGCATGCGTAAGACGCCAAACATAATAAGAACACACATTTACAAAGTCGATGCCACCATGGTCTTGGAATCACAAATAAACATGTAATACAAACACAAACATGATATATAATGGAATCAATAAAATGGCATCGGCACGAAAAACGAGGTAAATCGTAAACGTAATAAACATGAAAACAGAGTTGGATCAGGGTCAAGGGGTCTATTTTGGATCTAGATTCAGTTTGGAGAGGGCTAAATTAGACCAAAAAAAAAAACAGTGTGATCTCATTTGTCGATTATACGAAAAGTTCGGTAAATAATTTTTATTTGGAGTTTCAGCGGCCATAAAAATATGAAATTTTGTGTGGAACCTTAAAATAACATCAGGAATGTGTGGTAAAAATTTCAGTTCATTTTGAAGTCGGATGGTTCGCGAGATCTATCAAAATCAGACCGGAAACACCGAAATAACGGGTAAACATTTTTTATCCGGAGATCCAGTGCACAGAAAAATCTGAAATTTTGTATGGGGACTTAAAATAACATCAAGTGTCTGTGGTAAATATTTCAGCTCATTTCGAACTCGGATGGTTCACGAGACATGTCAAAATCTGGCCGAAAATACCGAAATAACGGGTAAACATTTTTTATCCGGAGATCCAGTGCACAGAAATATCTGAAATTTTGTGTGGGGACTTAAAATAAGATCAGAAGTCTGTGATAAAAATTTCAGCTCATTTAGAACTCGGATGGTTCACGAGACATATCGAAATCTGGCCGAGAATACCGAAATAACGGGTAAACATTTTTTATCCAGAGATCCAGCGCCCAGAAAAATCTGAAATTTTATGTGGGGACTTAAAATAACATCAAGAGTCTGTGGTAAAAATTTCAGCTCATTTCGAAGTCGGATGGTTCACGAAGTTGCTCAAGGGCCAAACCCGGGATCTAAGGAAAATCATGCGAAATGAGCCCCCTAACACCCCATATCAAACAAATATCGAAGAACCTAGCTTCTCTAAGTCATAGAGGAGTCTTACCTAGCCTCGGAACACGAGGAAGGAGTCGGAGAAGTGGCCGTGGGAGTCGCAAGACTCGCTTGAAGTTGCGGATGGAGTGACCCGAGTGTGGGCAGCCGCGGCAGTCACGGGAAAACGGCTTGGCACGCTCGCTCCGATCACGGAACGGTGCAAGGTCGGGCTCGTTGGACTCCTAAGAGGCAGATCTAGGTGGGCACGGAAAGCTCCGAGCGTGCCGAACCCTGAATAAGTCGGAAATGATGAGAGAAGTTCCAGTGAAAACACAAAAACCCGGTTAGCGAAAATGGGCAAAACGGAGGTCGTGCACGGTTGGTCGGCCCTCGGATCGTGACCACCTCTTCACGAGAGAGGGTGAGGGTTGTGAGGAACCCTTTAAATGTGATGGCACGACTCTCCGAGGTCGTGGGATGAAATGGCACGCCGTTAGTGTTCGGTGCGCGCGGTGAGGGTCTCGGGACCCGATTGCAATTTCGGCTGGAACGGGGTCTTGGGGACCTCAAATCGAAAATCCAAGTCCGGAAATGGACTTAGGGGGTAGGAAATATGTAGGCTATGAAGTTTGAGAATTTTTGGGTTAAGTCGGGTCGGGTGGTTACCGGAATACCGGGTGGTTTTCCGGCGGTTTTGGCCGGTTTCGGCCTTGGCAAGGGGTTGCACGAGCTGTGGGAGTGGGCTGAAAGTTGAGAGGATTTTAGAGAGAAGTTGGCTTGAGAGAGAGTGAAGTTGAAGAAGTGATTAAGTTGATGAGGCTTAGGGTTTATAAAGGGAGGCTTAATGGTTCGTTTAAGTGAAGTTAACCGTGGTTTAGGGAGGGGAAATGGGCTGCTGAAATTTTAAGAGTGATTAGGGAGGGGAAATGTCACTTAGAGTGTGGGGGAAGCAAGAGAAAGAGAGATGTGAGGTGATGGATGGATGATGGGAGGTGATGGATGGATGATGGGAGGTGATAGATGGATGGAGGGAGGTGATGGATGGGAGGAAAATTCAAAATGTGTGGTGGGGAGCTTGTTGGAGCCGACGGTGGGAGAGGCTTAAGCCGCGGCTTGGGCTGTCCAATCCGAGCCGAGGGTTGAGCCATGGCTTGGGGTTGAGCCGCGGCTTGATGGCTTGGCTTGGCTTGGCTGTGGGTCCCATCCGATTAGGAGAAAAGCCGGCAAACGTTTGAGACTTGATTGAGCTTGCATCCGATCTCCGATGTCCAATTAATTTGAAGATTTGGAATGCTTGAACTACGAGGATTTGAATGAGTCCAATATCGTCATACGTCGTGTGAACGAGCGTTCGGGCGACATGGCGCCCCGGGAGTCGGTTTTGCCCTGTTTGGACGTTCGGAGTGGAATTTAACACCCCTTGACCTCCGATTGATCTCTATGCCTTCTTGCATTCGTTTTGGCAATCCTTTTGCCTCGTGGGGGATCGTTGGCCCGTTGTCCTCGATCGGGGACCGTTGGCCCGGGAAGGCCTAGGGACTTCGACCGGGATTCTCTCAGTGTGCCCTGAATGCTTTGAGGTGCTCGGGGATTATTGTGAGGTGCTCGGAGATCGTTGTGGTCTCTGCTTTCCGTGGAAATACCCGAAGGTTCACCGGGAGGCGTTCGTGATCACTGAAACGTACTTCGGGAGATCGAGCCGAGCTCCGGAAGGTTGTCTGAAGCTTGTTCCCCGGCCCTGGTGGTCCCTGGACGCCTGTAGACCTGTTTTGAGGGGCCGTTTGTTTGTCAGTGGAGCGAACCCCGGGAGCTGTGTCAGAAAAGGCGTCCGTGGGGGATCGGGGTGTCCCGGCTTAAGCAGGATGTCCCGGAAATGCGCCCGGACGTGTTATTGGTCATTTTGGCACTAGGAGGGATTTTTGGAGCCCCATATTAGGCACCTTTCGGTGCTTCGGTGACTCAGTGATGAATAGTGCCACAGTGCCAGCTCCGTTGTTTTCGGGATTCCTCGTTCGTCTGTTCTTCCGAAAGCTTTCCTTTGCTTTTCTCAGTGACCCAGCTCTTCTCCTGTTACTCATGACCCCGTGCCCGCCTACTTGCCTCCGATTGCCGGGCGATGAATAGTGTCCCGAGCTTCAGTCGGGAATCCTTGTGCGAGAAGCCGGTGGACCAAAATGGGGTGCTGACAGCTTGCCCCTCTTTGGTTGCATGCTCGGTTAGAGGATGTAGCCAAAGACCATGAGAGGCACCCTTTTGGTCCCGGCGACCGCTTCTGTTATCGCTCTCTGTGATAGCTTGTTTCCCCGTGTTGGATGTTTAGGGAGGATGTGCAAAGGTTCCCGAACCCGTCGTAGGGTGACCACCTGATTAGGAAGCAAACATTATGAAATGCAGGAGTGGGGTCTAAGCCCGCACGACAGCATGTGCAGGGCCAAAGCCCGTGGAAAGCAGTAAGGTTATTTGGCCGAAGCCCATGGAAAGCAGTAAAGTGGACGTGAAGTCCGGAAAGCATTAAAGTTACTAGGCCGAAGCCCGTGGAAAGCAGTAAAGTTACTAGGCCGAAGCCCGTGGAAAGCAGTAAAGTTACTAGGCCGAAGCCCGTGGAAAGCAGTAAAATTACTAGGCCGAAGCCCGTGGAAAGCAGTAAAGTGAACGCGAAGTCCGGAAAGCAATAAAGTTACTAGGCCGAAGCCCATGGAAAGCAATAAAGTTACTAGGCTGAAGCCCGTGGAAAGCAGTAAAATTACTAGGCCGAAGCCCGTGGAAAGCAGTAAAGTGGACGCGAAGTCCGGAAAGCAATAAAGTTACTAGGCCGAAGCCCGTGGGAAGCAATAAAGTTACTAGGCCGAAGCCCGTGGAAAGCAGTAAAATTACTAGGCCGAAGCCCGTGGAAAGCAGTAAAGTGGACGCGAAGTCCGGAAAGCAATAAAGTTACTAGGCCGAAGTCCGTGGAAAGCAATAAAGTTACTAGGCCGAAGCCCGTGGAAAGCAGTAAAGTTACTAGGCCGAAGCCCGTGGAAAGCAGTAAAGTTACTAGGCCGAAGCCCGTGGAAAGCAGTAAAATGGACGCGAAGTCCGTGGACGCGAAGTCCGGAAAGCAATAAAGTTACTAGGCCGAAGCCCGTGGAAAGCAGAAAGTTACTAGGCCGAAGCCCGTGGAAAGCAGTAAAGTGGACGCGAAGTCCGTGGACGCGAAGTCCGGAAAGCAATGAAGTTACTAGGCCGAAGCCCATGGAAAGCAGTAAAATGGACGCGAAGTCCGTGGACGCGAAGTCCGGAAAGCAATAAAGTTACTAGGCCGAAGCCCGTGGAAAGCAGTAAAGTTACTAGGCCGAAGCCCGTGGAAAGCAGTAAAATGGACGCGAAGTCCGTGGACGCGAAGTCCGGAAAGCAATAAAGTTACTAGGCCGAAGCCCGTGGAAAGCAGAATGTTACTAGGCCGAAGCCCGTGGAAAGCAGTAAAGTGGACGCGAAGTCCGTGGATGCAAAGTCCGGAAAGCAATGAAATTACTAGGCTGAAGCCCGTGGAAAGAAGTAAAATGGACGCGAAGTCCGGAAAGCAATAAAGTTACTAGGCCGAAGCCCGTGGAAAGCAGTAAAGTGGACGCGAAGTCCGTGGACGCGAAGTCCGGAAAGCAATGAAGTTACTAGGCCGAAGCCCATGGAAAGCAGTAAAATGGACGCGAAGTCCGGAAAGCAATAAAGTTACTAGGCCGAAGCCCGTGGAAAGCAGAAAGTTACTAGGCCGAAGCCCGTGGAAAGCAGTAAAATGGACGCGAAGTCCGTGGACGCGAAGTCCGGGACGCGAAGCCGGAAAGCAATGAAATTACTAGGCCGAAGCCCGTGGAAAGCAGTAAAATGGACGCGAAGTCCGTGGACGCGAAGTCCGGAAAGCAATAAAGTTACTAGGCCGAAGCCCGTGGAAAGCAGTAAAGTTACTAGGCCGAAGCCCGTGGAAAGCAGTAAAGTGGACGCGAAGTCTGTGGACGCAAAGTCCAGAAAGCAATAAAGTTACTAGGCCGAAGCCCGTGGAAAGCAGTAAAGTGGACGCGAAGTCCGAAAAGCAATAAAGTTACTAGGCCGAAGCCCGTGGAAAGCAGTAAAGTGGACGCGAAGTCCGTGGACGCGAAGTCCGGAAAGCGATAAAGTTACTAGGCCGAAGCCCGTGGAAAGCAGTAAAGTTACTAGGCCAAAGCCCGTGGAAAGCAGTAAAGTGGACGCGAAGTCCGGAAAGCAATAAAGTTACTAGGCCGAAGCCCGTGGAAAGCAGTAAAGTGGACGCGAAGTCCGTAAAGCAGTAAAGTAAAGGCGGGACTCGGCCCTGCGAAGAGTGAAGACGGGACTCGGCCCTGCAGAATAGTGGATGACGGGACTTGGCCCTGCACGGAAGTGAAGACGGGACTCGGCCCTGCATAAAAGTAGTGGTGGGACTTGGCCCTGCGGATGGGACTCGGCCCTGCAGAAAAGTAAAGACGGGACTCGGCCCTGCATAAGTAGAGACGGGACTTGGCCCTGCAAAAAAGTAATGATGGGACTCGGTCCTGCGTATCCCGTGAGACTGGGAGTCAACGTCTGCGGTGGTCCTAGGTGCTTGGCACCTGTGACCCTAACATCATTAGCAAGTCATAGTGAGTCATTAACGATGTACTGGTGTACCAATGCTTATGAAGATGATGTCATTGTGACACACGACGCTTCAGTTTTGGGTTCCCTACGTGACCCATAAAGAACTTTGCTTTGGTAAACACGGTTGGATTCCGCTTTCAAAGGCCTCGATGCGAGGCCTTCAGGAACTTTTGTTGACCATGCGTGGGTATATTAAGACGTCCTCAGTGACGCCCTAGTGACTCCGTTGGTTGTTCGACGCGCTTGTCGGCTTAGGACCCTTCTCGTCAGGGTAGCGCAAGGCGGCTGCGTTTGTGACCCGTATGGGGAGTTCTGCGCAAATTTGACTAGATCTCAGTCTAGTCTTCCCAAAGTGTTATGAGTAGGCTCCCGGAAAAGAATGTCTGGGATTTTGGCTTTGTGGTAGCCGATTGAAGGGTGACTGTGACCCATTTTGGAGTTATGTAAATGACAAGGAGAAAAGAGAGAAAGCTTAGAGAGCACGTTGTCCCAAGCTAAAAGGATACACGGGTTCACGCCTGCAGCGAAATGTAGCCCCCCTTCTTGTCTTTCCGCGGTATGGGCTGTGCCAAACTCCCGGGATGACGTGCTCGGTTGTCCAGTATGCCTGGGAAAGAATCCGCCTTGGAAAGTTGAATTGTGTTGAAGAGTCGATCGAGGGTCGCGTTGGAGTAGATAGCCTGGCCATTTCCCTTGGGGATCCCTAGCTCGCGCAGTGTGCGAGAGCCTCGGGTGACTGTTTTGTTTATCTCTCGTTTTGCTCTCCTTTTGCTACGGTCACCCACCTCGGGGCCGCACCTCTCAACCTAAAGGGGATGAGCTCTCCTTTTGCCACGACCGCCCGCCTCGGGATTTTCGGTCATGCCTCTCTTTTGCCCTAGCTTTTGCCTAGGTCGCCCCGAGGGATTTTCGACCTAGCGGGCTCGATTCTTTATCTCTCGAGTTTGCAAGGGCGAAGTGCTCGAATGATTCGACGTTCGAGTGCGTTACGCTCTGTCTCCGTCGAGGAGTTGCGACTGCTGCTTCCCTTTTTGTTGGGATTTGTTCATTTCTTTTGGATCGGGGGTGCCGGTGCTTTTGGTGAACCTCGGCATTGCCCCATTTTTTATTGGCGGGTTTTTTCCGCTTCTTTTCTCTCTCTCTTCATTGGCGGGTTTATCCCGCTTCTTTTCGCTCTGTTTTTTTTCCTCGCAGCTGGGGTCTGTATTGTGCCCCTTGTACTTGTTTGAAACTCCTCGACTTTGCATCATCGAGGCTGCTTTTGTTTGCTTCGCCCCATGGAGACTTGACGTACTTTGTTGTCCTAGCCCAATTTTGTGAGGGCTGGTTTTCTCAGAAGTCTGATGCTTGTGCACTCAAAAGCCGAACTTCGCGTCTTTTGTCCTTGCAAACTTTACAAGTCCTTTCCCCTATTGTCTAAAAAGAAAACAAAATTGCCCCAGGAGTGTGGGTGACCAAGGTTGCCTCGCATGAATGTTGGACGGGGATGCCCCGGTTTTTGTGATTTGTGTCGGGCGTCTTGTACAATCATCGTCCCCGATCGTGCTTGTGGTTCCAGCATCAGTTGTACGCCGGAAAGGTGTGCTCTCGAAACCGATAGGCATGTTTGTTTGTCGATTGGGACGGTTGCGCTGAAGGCATGCAGCTCGTTCGGATGCTTCCGTCGTCGGCTTCATAGGGGGTACCTCCTTGTCGGGCCAATCCCTACTAAAGTATAGGAAGAAAGACCCGATAGGAGTTCTCGGGGAGGTGTGAACCCGCGCATCGCTCTTCGCCCGCGACTGGCGTGTCCCTGTGGAGGATGACAAAGAGGATGATGCATTAGGCGATTATGCGGTGGAATGTGTGGTAAGAAATGTAAGGTGGACCCATGGGAGGTTCCCTCATCCAGCATGCGACCCGTGGGTGCCACGCGTGGGGGACACTCAATTCCGAGAGTCTAATCATCACCACCCTGGGGTGGCCAGACTGTGTTTGTGAGCCGTATAGGTGCACTTTCCCCAATTGTGGGTTGGCATGCGCAGCCGTCTTAAGGAGGGCCCGAGGAGCCGAGTTCCATGAGGACAAACAAGTCGAACAAATCCGACAAAACCAATAGGGCGTCCTGAGAACTGTCCTAATGCCACTAGAAGGGTTTGTTCACATCGGGAACCCATTTATGAATGCATATATAGAAGAGAGTTTAAGGAAGAATGCGTGTTGCCCCGGCGGCTGGTCGATGGCCATAGCGGAGGGTGGGTAGGGATCATTCTCCGGTCGGAGATGTGACCGTGTTAGTGACTTTCGTAGCGGGTGGGCAGGGCCATGCTCTGTTTGTCGGAGTTATTGCCTGTGATCTTTTGCGGAGGGAGGGTTGGGATTCGGTGTCGAAGTTCCAAGGTGCTGGACGGGAAGTGTTCATTGTCCTAATTGTGGTCGTTCAAGGTCCAAGTTGCCTTCTTGTCGGTTATTTCCTGCAATGGGAAGAGGAAAGGCAATGAAGGAAGAAGAACTATTCGTAATTTGAATGCAACAGCGTAGGGGAGCGAACTAGCCTGGTAGGCGTCATGCAAGCACACTGAGAGACATGCACAAGGTGTGTCGAGGATGCGTGCATGGGCAAGGTAGGGGTGTGCTCGCACGACGCGGAAAGGGCAGACTGTTGTGCTGGTGGAAGCACTTGTAGCATCGAGGGACGTGTGCTCAACCATGCAATGACATAATCGATTGCGCGGGATTAATGGGAAGTTAGTGTTGCTTGGACGGTTGGCCCTTGAGCTACTGATCGGCTCGCCCTGGAGGAAGGGTGAGGACCACAATTGGTACACCTGCAAAGGCGGTCACAACTTTGTCTACCGTGTGGTAGTATTAATTGTCGTGTAAAACAGTAAATGAATAGGATGCGTGCAATGCGTGAGTTTTCAAAAGCTAATGTTGTCGTTCACATTGACTCGAAAGGTTCAAAGTACAATGCAAATTTTGTAAAATAGAGCCTTAAGCTGATTTGCCACCACACTCGGGGTTTGAGCGAGCGCCGCCTCGGAAAGCACCGGGTCTAGGCGAGGGCCTTGCGGAGACATCTATCCTAGAGTGCATGTGTGGGTCTCCATCAGGCCCTTTCCTAGACCTCTCCAGGGCGGCGTTCGCCCAAGCGAGCTCCTGACCGCATCTCTGCATCTTGGCACGGGTTTGGGAGAGCTCCTTCTAAGGTGGTTGGCCGACGAGTTCTTCATCTCTCAGCGACCTCTCGGTGATCGAACCTAGTGTTGATGAGGTCGATCATGTTGTCCCGGAATATACACCATTCGCGTTCTGTGGCGGGTCGGTGAGGTCCTCGTGTATTGGCGAACTCTGTCGAGGTGCAGGCAGGAGACTGAGCAAGGCGTCCCTTACCAAGACGGCAGGAAAATCCGCTTGTGACTCGTCAACATGAATGACATCCTAATTTTTGAAAATTGCATGATGCATGAGTGCGAAAAGAGTAAATGCCCATGGCTTAATAGAAATTACATGTACATCGCTCTCGAAAGGGAAAAGACTCAAATGGCTCGCAGGCCGACTCGATGGACTGTTGTCGGAGTCGGGTTGAAGGCTTGCATGGAGGCATAACACGATGCATGGTTTGGTGCTACAGGGACCGTGCTATCTATGGATGGGGGCTCCCGACTCAAGGGTGTGAATTCCTTGAAATCGAGCGAGGATCTTTGGGGGCCGGTTCGGTGGCATAGCCGACTCGATCCGTTCCCTTACTCGGAACCTCTGACTAACATAGCTTCCTACTTTGGCGCCCGTGGGATTTCGGACGAGGTACCTAAAACTAGCATGATATGCAATGCATGCATGAAATAAATGTGCGTAAGTAGATAAGCGGTAAACGACGGAAAGCAGTAAATAAACAAGCAAGCAAGCAAACGGGATTGAGCCCGAACCCTCTAGATGTCCCCAGTGGAGTCGCCAAGCTATGCGCACCCGAATTTCATCTCGTCGGGGCACGCATGCGCGCGCCTAAGCAAACGCGACTTGGGAGTGTCCACCTTCCCGGGGAAGCGCGACGGACGCACGTGAGAAGGAGTCGCCACTTGCCATTTTACGACCCGAGGGTCGAGGGCCGGCAAGTTACCCGGGTCTAGGGGTACGGGGTACACCTAAATGCTAAGGCAATGGTCGTACGGAACCGAAAATTCCGAATTCGGGGGTTCTATTACGTGCGGGCCTATATCCCGCACGCCCTCTCGGTACTCTAGCTTGCTAGGCTTGCCATTTTGTTTATTTACCGCGTGATTTAGAGTTGCGCTCGACTCGCCCGTTTTGACACCGTAAATTCGATGAATTGATCAAGTTGGACCAAGAGTCCGAAAGATGAGTAGGCTTGTGCATCGAGGAGTCGGTTCACTATCTTAGCGTTACAGTTCATCGAACCGTGATGGTTGATTCCCTGCGTGAACCGAAACCACGAGTATCCAAGCTTACTCACCCTTTGGTGGCGATAGACCAACTTAACCGATCCAGCACTCGGACCTCTCGCTCACCGATCGGGGATCCTTACAAGGAGATGAATGAACATACAAATAGAATCCTCACAATGTTCTCTCGAACAATTACAAAGTATAACCGAATAAGTAAATGGATCCCGATCGGTTTGCATTGGGCCACTATTCCGCTCCTGCTCACCGTGTATTTTGAATAACCGATAAATAAATTAAGGCAACGCGGGCTCAAAGAGCCGGGGGTCGGGTCCGATCGAACCGTCGGTTTGCAGAAAAACGACTTGTTTCCACTGTAACCGTTGGATCGATCGAGCTCCCGGGTGATATCTAAACACGTTTCACGCGCTCAATCCAAATCCGCCTTCCACATAGGCCGTATTCGGAGTGTGACGGTGAATCGAGGCTAGATCCCATTCCGCACTCGGGTTGCACTCGCTCGGTGAGTTAAGAGGCGTTGGACCTCGTGTTCGGTGATTTGGGGCGTTGGACCCCATGCAACACGTGACCTATGGGTTCGGGCCCGAACCGCAATAAATCATCAAAAGCAAGAATAAAACGAAAAAAAACTGATGTAACTGACACGATACAGAAAGCAACTGACAATTGTCGGTGAATACAGACAAGTGGTGTATTAAGTCGAATGTACGTGATTTAATCAGTTATTACCCGTGGTTGATTGGCAAACAATGCATCTAACCTAGGCAAACGTAGAGGGCGGGCTAGGATAAGGTTCTAAGCCGATTACATGTGTGTGTTTGTTTTATGACTCTTATTCAGTTAAGTGTCACTGCGGTTTCACTGAATTAGCCAAACTCGTATTTTGACTCTAGATTGGAATCTAATATTCCACCTATCCATTATCTAATGTTTGTTTAAGTCAAGTACATGATTAATCCGGTTCTTCGTCTTTTTCAACTGAAATAAAAAGGTTCACCACCGAATCTACGATAGGAAGATAGAAACACCGAAAGTGAACGGAATGGGCCGTACGAATGAAACTCGCACCCGAACGGGCCGCCCCTTTCCGTCCATAGATCGAGGTGTTTCCGACTCCCTAAAGTCTAGGATATCGATGAATCACGGAATGACGACTATGCCCTTGAGTGGTAAAACATGTGATGTTCATATATAAATTAAAGATCGTGTGACACGAAGAGGTCTAAAGAGGACTCGCGCATCTCGACTCGAGCCGCCTCAAATTGGGCCCGGACTCGAGTCATAGTACGCGAGTACTTGCTAGACACGATTCTATTCGTGTTACACGTCTCGATGTTTTGAAATTATGAGCTTTTAAGGAAAAGGGCATTTCCGCCGTTCCATGAACCATCGATACGTTTACGAATTAATATTCAATTTGTCCAATTATTTAGTCCGAGTGATTTAATTAATCAAATGATGCGTCCCATTTCTCGTTTGTGGAATGGTTTAGTGATTGAGGAGTTAAACCTTGATTATTATGGGCTAATGAGATGATTGTTCGGGGTTAATGCGCCTAACATGTAAATTAATCGTGAAGCTAATGATTTAAACAAAAAATATAATTGCAATCAATTACAAGAATCGGTTTTAATCGTTTCTTGCATGCGTAAGACGCCAAACATAATAAGAACACACATTTACAAAGTCGATGCCACCATGGTCTTGGAATCACAAATAAACATGTAATACAAACACAAACATGATATATAATGGAATCAATAAAATGGCATCGGCACGAAAAAGGAGGTAAATCGTAAACGTAATAAACATGAAAACAGAGTTGGATCAGGGTCAAGGGGTCTATTTTGGATCTAGATTCAGTTTGGAGAGGGCTAAATTAGACAAAAAAAAACAGTGTGATCTCATTTGTCGAATATACGAAAAGTTCGGTAAATAATTTTTATTTGGAGTTTCAGCGGCCATAAAAATATGAAATTTTGTGTGGAACCTTAAAATAACATCAGGAATGTGTGGTAAAAATTTCAGTTCATTTTGAAGTCGGATGGTTCGCGAGATCTATCAAAATCAGACCGGAAACACCGAAATAACGGGTAAACATTTTTTATCCGGAGATCCAGTGCACAGAAAAATCTGAAATTTTGTATGGGGACTTAAAATAACATCAAGTGTCTGTGGTAAAAATTTCAGCTCATTTCGAACTCGGATGGTTCACGAGACATATCAAAATCTGGCCGAGAATACCGAAATAACGGGTAAACATATTTTATCCGGAGATCCAGTGCACAGAAAAATCTGAAATTTTGTGTGGGGACTTAAAATAAGATCAGGAGTCTGTGATAAAAATTTCAGCTCATTTAGAACTCGGATGGTTCACGAGACATATCGAAATCTGGCCGAGAATACCGAAATAACGGGTAAACATTTTTTATCCAGAGATCCAGCGCCCAGAAAAATCTGAAATTTTATGTGGGGACTTAAAATAACATCAAGAGTCTGTGGTAAAAATTTCAGCTCATTTCGAAGTCGGATGGTTCACGAAGTTGCTCAAGGGCCAAACCCGGGATCTAAGGAAAATCATGCGAAATGAGCCCCCTAACACCCCATATCAAACAAATATCGAAGAACCTAGCTTCTCTAAGTCATAGAGGAGTCTTACCTAGCCTCGGAACACGAGGAAGGAGTCGGAGAAGTGGCCGTGGGAGTCGCAAGACTCGGCTTGAAGTTGCGGATGGAGTGACCCGAGTGTGGGCAGCCGCGGCAGTCACGGGAAAACGGCTTGGCACGCTCGCTCCGATCACGGAACGGTGCAAGGTCGGGCTCGTTGGACTCCTAAGAGGCAGATCTAGGTGGGCACGGAAAGCTCCGAGCGTGCCGAACCCTGAATAAGTCGGAAATGATGAGAGAAGTTCCAGTGAAAACACAAAAACCCGGTTAGCGAAAATGGGCAAAACGGAGGTCGTGCACAGTTGGTCGGCCCTCGGATCGTGACCACCTCTTCACGAGAGAGGGTGAGGGTTGTGAGGAACCCTTTAAATGTTATGGCACGACTCTCCGAGGTCGTGGGATGAAATGGCACGCCGTTAGTGTTCGGTGCGCGCGGTGAGGGTCTCGGGACCCGATTGCAATTTCGGCTGGAACGGGGTCTTGGGGACCTCAAATCGAAAATCCAAGTCCGGAAATGGACTTAGGGGGTAGGAAATATGTAGGCTATGAAGTTTGAGAATTTTTGGGTTAAGTCGGGTCGGGTGGTTACCGGAATACCGGGTGGTTTTCCGACGGTTTTGGCCGGTTTCGGCCTTGGCAAGGGGTTGCACGAGCTGTGGGAGTGGGCTGAAAGTTGAGAGGATTTTAGAGAGAAGTTGGCTTGAGAGAGAGTGAAGTTGAAGAAGTGATTAAGTTGATGAGGCTTAGGGTTTATAAAGGGAGGCTTAATGGTTCGTTTAAGTGAAGTTAACCGTGGTTTAGGGAGGGGAAATGGGCTGCTGAAATTTTAAGAGTGATTAGGGAGGGGAAATGTCACTTAGAGTGTGGGGGAAGCAAGAGGAAGAGAGATGTGAGGTGATGGATGGATGATGGGAGGTGATAGATGTGAGAGGAAGTGATGGATGGATGGAGGGAGGTGATGGATGGGAGGAAAATTCAAAATGTGTGGTGGGGAGCTTGTTGGAGCCGACGGTGGGAGAGGTTTAAGCCGCGGCTTGGGCTGTCCAATCCGAGCCGAGGGTTGAGCCGTGGCTTGGGGTTGAGCCGCGGCTTGATGGCTTGGCTTGGCATGACTGTGGGTCCCATCCGATTAGGAGAAAAGCCGGCAAACGCTTGAGACTTGATTGAGCTTGCATCCGATCTCCGATGTCCAATTAATTTGAAGATTTGGAATGCTTGAACTACGAGGATTTGAATGAGTCCAATATCGTCATACGTCGTGTGAACGAGCGTTCGGGCGACATGGCGCCCCGGGAGTCGGTTTTGCCCTGTTTGGACGTTCGGAGTGGAATTTAACACCCCTTGACCTCCGATTGATCTCTATGCCTTCTTGCATTCGTTTTGGCAATCCTTTTGCCTCGTGGGGAATCGTTGGCCCGTTGTCCTCGATCGGGGACCGTTGGCCCGGGAAGGCCTAGGGACTTCGACCGGGATTCTCTCAGTGTGCCCTGAATGCTTTGAGGTGCTCGGGGATTATTGTGAGGTGCTCGGAGATCGTTGTGGTCTCTGCTTTCCGTGGAAATACCCGAAGGTTCACCGGGAGGCGTTCGTGATCACTGAAACGTACTTCGGGAGATCGAGCCGAGCTCCGGAAGGTTGTCTGAAGCTTGTTCCCCGGCCCTGGTGGTCCCTGGGCGCCTGTAGACCTGTTTTGAGGGGTCGTTTGTTTGTCAGTGGAGCGAACCCCGGGAGCTGTGTCAGAAAAGGCGTCCGTGGGGGATCGGGGTGTCCCGGCTTAAGCAGGATGTCCCGGAAATGCGCCCGGACGTGTTATTGGTCATTTTGGCACGAGGAGGGATTTTTGGAGCCCCATATTAGGCACCTTTCGGTGCTTCGGTGACTCAGTGATAAATAGTGCCACAGTGCCAGCTCCGTTGTTTTCGGGATTCCTCGTTCGTCTGTTCTTCCGAAAGCTTTCCTTTGCTTTTCTCAGTGACCCAGCTCTTCTCCTGTTACTCATGACCCCGTGCCCGCCTACTTGCCTCCGATTGCCGGGCGATGAATAGTGTCCCGAGCTTCAGTCGGGAATCCTTGTGCGGGAAGCCGGTGGACCAAAATGGGGTGCTGACACCCACCTGAAGCGGTGTGAAGTGCGATCTGCTTCTATAGGAATATCTTGTAGCCCACCGAGTTGTCTGATGACTCGGGATGAAAAGATAAGTGTGCTCCCTAAATGACTGATTAAGGGAAGTCCTATATTTGAAGGACATCCCATGATCATGGGACCGCCAGGATTCCAACGTGTAGTCCATAAAAACTGTGCTGGGGTGAGTTCCTCCATAAACTGCCTCTAGTCGGTGTAGTTACGGTCGGAGGGTCGAAACACATGAAGTAAACGAGCGATGAGTGATCGCTCGTCGGTGATACATGAAAAAGGATGAGATAAGCCGAACGGTCTAATGTGTGCTAGAAGCCAGATCTGAAGCAGATGTGGAGATCCTCTCATCCTACCCCGTCGATTCTCTCGTACATAGTCAAGAGACCGAATGGTCTCAGCCAAAACGGCTTCCACATAACTATGGCCTCCTACCACTTGGAGGATGACCTGAGCAAGTGCCCCGTCTGTGAGGTTCGACGAGTACGGGAATAGCATAGTCCCGAAGATGAGTAAAAGAAACCCGTGACAAGCGTCCCGCTGATAAGACTCTCCCATGGCATTCAGAGCACGGGTCTGTATGAAATCTATGAGCCATGTGGTCCTAATGCTATGCTCCCCTCCATACTGCAGCTCGCAATGAACTTCTTCGTTGCGGAGACCTAAAAGGATGGCTAGTCTGTTCTGTATCGTGGCAAACTGGTTAGGCACCACGATGTCATGAATCGGTGTAGACAGCTGAAGAAGTGTCGCATATTCTTCTACTGTAGGGGCTAACTTTGTCCCATGAAAGCTGAAAACGGCTCGCTGAGTGTCCCAAAAAGTAATAGCAGTTCTGAGTAGGGTCCAATCAACGGGGGAATCGGCGAGTAATGGTAGGTCTCCTATGAAGAGCCGGAGGAATGCACGGTCTACTGGGCGGAATATGTTCCAAAGGCGAGTAATGTCCGCAGACGGTGTGATGATGACATCCAGCCTAGGACAGGGACGCAGGCGATCCATTCTTACCTAAATGGATAAGATATTGGTTTAATGTTTATAAACAAACTGATGCAATATCCTAGTTTGTTTTGAAAATATGCATGCAGGTGCAGAAAATAAATTATAGCACAAGTTCTTTACATTATACAACACTCCTTTAGTGAAAACAACAAAAGGCTCGCCTAAAAGAGAAAACTACGAGCCGACTCAAAGACTCAACTTTTGGGTCGGTTGGCGGCGTGAAGGTTATTTTTGGTCCAGCATGACGGTCCCTGTTTATGCATGGTTTCAGTGTTCTACTGGGAAAACCACTAACTAGGGATGGGGGCTCTCGATTCAAGGGCGTTAATTCCTTGAAATCGAGCGAGGATCTTTGGGGGCTGGTTTGGTGGCAGAGCCGACTCGATCCGTTCCCTTACTCGGAACCTCTGACTAACCTAGCTTCCTAAATCGGCGCCCGTGGGATTTCAGGCGAGGTACCTAAATCCACTAGAATGATGCAATGCAAGTGCCGAAAGTAAAGGTGCATAAAGTAGATAAGCGGAAAATTGCAGGAAGCGGTAAATGAACATGAAAGCAAGCAAACGAATCGAGCCTGAACCCACTAAGTATGTCCCCAGTGGAGTCGCCAAGCTGTACGGACCCGAATGTGGACTCTCGTCGGGGCCCGCATTGCGCGCTTTTGGATCGCGCGGCTTGGTCGGAACGTCCACCTTCCCGTGGGGACGCGCGTCGGACACGCGTGAGAGAAGGAGTCGCCACTTATCATTTTACGACCCGAAGGTCGAGGGCGGATAAGTTACCCTGGGTCTAGGGGTATGGAACACCTAGTTTGTTGTTAAGGCATTGATCTGTGCGGAACCAGAAAGTCCGTGTTCGGGGGTTCATGTTACATGCGGGCCTATATCTCGCACGCCCTTTCGGTACTCTGGTTTGCTAGGCTTGCATGTTTTATTATTTACCGCGTGGATTAAGCTGCACTCGGCTCACACGTTTTGACACCGGAGATTCGATGAACCAAACGATGTCGGTTGAGAAGCCGGGAGAGAAGTAAATCTATATGTCGGGGAATTGGTTCACAATCTTGCGTTACAGTTCATCGAACCATGGAGGTTGAATCCCTGCGTGAACCAGAACCGCGAGATCTTGGATTTACTTGTGTCTGGGCAAGCATTAGACCGATTCGATTAATTCGACTCTCGGACCGTTCGCTCACCGACTGGAATTCTTACAGAATAAATGCACCAAATAGAATCCTTACAATGCTCTCAAAACAATAAATACAAATTACAAAAGGATCAAATTCCAGTCGTTTTGCGTTCGGTTATTATTCCACTCTAACTCACCGTGAGTTTAGGGAAAAGACCGAAGAACTGAAATTCAATGGACGCTCTTACTGAATAGGGCGTTGGACCCTGTGAGTGTTGATTAGGGTGTTGGACCCTGTGCTCGATGATTAGGGCGTTGAACCCTAATATTATTCGGCCTAAGGATCAGGCTCGACCCGCATGGCAAACAGGTGCGGAAAGATAACACGCAACATGTTAATAACAGACAAAGTGTTTGTTATTGTCGTGTTTACGTGAATTAACAGATTATTAACCCAGGGGTGTTTTTGCAAGCAAATGCCATATGCTAAACAATCAAACATGTGCCAACATTTTAGCATTCGGCTTTGTTTTGAGAACTTGACAAAGAGAGTCAAATCTCAGATATGTGGATTGCTTTTACAATTGTTCTGTATTGTGACACTGAATTACCACTGAATTAACCAAACTCGTGTTTTGACTCTAGATTTGGAATCTAGAATTCCTCCTAACCATTATCTAATGTTTGGTTAGGTCGAGTGAAAGGTTAATCGGCATTTTGCATGTTTTCTGACAGAGATAACTGTTCTAGTTACCCGAGTCTATGTTAGGATAATAGAAACTCATTAGTTAGATAAGAAAAGGCTATGCAGATGAACCTGCACCTGAACAGGTAGCCCATTCTTATCCCGTACTGTAGTGTTTCTGTTATGCTAACCCTAAGGGTGTCGCTGAATTGTGAAAAGACGATTTTGCCCTTTATTTGAAAATTGTTCTCAGAAAAGGGGGAAACATCGCGGTGCGGGCCGCCTCGGCCTGTAGCCGGTGTCAACCAAATCCCTGGATCGTCCAGGGTTGCCAAAGAATCGGTCGATCTGCCCGGAAGTGATCTAGAAAGATCTTCTGTATCCTGACCTGAGCTACCTGGAATCAGGTAAAAACTCAAGTTGAGACACAGAAGGCCTTTTTAGATGTCCATGCTATATCGGACCGCGTGTTTCGGGTTTTGAAATTGATAAGTTTGAAAAGGGCACCAACGTCCTTTGACGTCTCGTCGACGCGAGTTATCAGTTAATGTCCAATTCGGGTAAACTTTATCAGTGTGAAGTGGGTTTAATCATGTGAGCGTCCCGATTAACCCGTTTGTGGAATTAATGCTTAAGGGTTGTGCCGAATGCATTAATTGTGAAAATGATTCGTGATTCGACGACCAAGACGATTCCATAAGGATCGAGGATAATTTGGTCCAATGACCGAAACTACCCTCGTAACCGAATGGACCCGAATGAGTCATCGATACTCGAATCCATGCATGCTTCGTTTAAAAGAGTCTTTACCTGATACTTTAACATAGGAATCATAAAGACATTGAAGTAAAAATTCACACCATCCGATAAACGAATTAAACTTGAGATAAGGAACTCATTCTTGACCCAAGGAAGGCCAAGAAGCCCTCGGCTTCATCTTATGAAGGGTGGCCGAAGGTTCTCATGGCTCTATCCGAGTCACGAATGATTTCCTAATCGTGGTTTAATTATTTTTCGCATGCTCAAACATCAACCGTGATAAATAGCACTCCTTTTTAACAAAAGCCGGCGTTATCACGATTTGTTTAGCTCATTTAAACATACAAACATTCACAAACGTGTTAATTAAGGAAAAGGATAAAATAACACCGGCTTCATGCATGCAATAATGATAAAACAAACTCGGAAACTAACTTGAATAGGCTAAGGAGATCGATCTTAACCCGAAAAGAGCAATTTAAGTCTCAACCCTCTCATTTAGAGAGTTGGCCGAGAATTAATGTGCCATAGTCGGGTCGGGATAGTCTTCTTTACGATGATCCAAGCCCTTTTTCGACATGGTAGCAAGTCATAAGATAGTGCACATGCATAATATAACATAAAATTGCATAAAAATTAAATCTTGCAAATGAAACATGCATGAAACACCATAATACTCCATAGCCATGCAAAAATATAAAAAGCCCTAACTCCTCTAAGTCGAAAATGTTTTACCTGGCCTCGGAATACGAGGAAAGAGTCGGGGAAGTGTTTGAGAGTCGGGTGACTCGGTGGAACCCTTAAAAGGGTATTCGGGTGCAAGGGTGGACGTGCACGGGCGGGCTGGTGAAGGACACGGACGGGCGCGGGTGGCGCTGGTGACGGGCACGGACGGGCGCGGGTGACTGGCACGGACGCGCTGGGTGACGGGCACGGGCGCGCTGGATGACGAGCACGGATGGGCGCGGGTGACGGGCGCGGGTGGCGTTGGTGACGAGCGCGAATGGCGCTGGTGACGGGCACAGGCGTGTTGGTGAGGGGCATGAGCGTGCTGGTGACGGGCACGGGCGTGCTGGTGACGGGCGCTGGTGGCGCTGGTGACGGGCACGGGCGTGCTGGTGATGGGCACGGGCGTGCTGGATGACAGGCACGGGCGTGCTCAATGACGGACGCTCGGTGAGGCTCGATGACGGACGCGGGTTGCGCTCGCGGGTTGCGCTCGGTGACGCTCGGTGACGGACGCGGGGGTGCTCGGTGACAGACGCTGGTGACGCTCGCGGGTTGCGCTCGGTGACGGACGCGGGTTGCGCTCGGTGACAGACGCTGGTGACGGACGCGGGTTGCGCTCGGTGACGCTCGGTGACGGACGCGGGTTGCGCTCGGTGACGCTGGTGACACTGGTGACGCGTCACTGTTCACCCAAGAGCTCCAACTTCACCCGAAACGACCCAAAACGACGAGCAAACGACTCTAAACTAAAAAACTGGGTTCAGAAATGGAATCCTTTGGTCCGAAACATGTCGTCTATGAAGTTTGAAAAATTTTGGATATAAGTCGAAATAGTACCCACTATGGATCCCGACCTAAACTCCAAAGATATTTGGCTTGGTTTTTGGTTTTCATGAAGTTCTTTGCTTGCTGCTGGTTCCTAAGAAGTTGAGAGCATTTTCTAGAGGGAGAAACTAGCAAGATCATGTGTGCTTCATGAGTGATTAGCTTAATGACAAGTAGGCAATATATATGTGAAGCTAATGAGCAATTAAGCAAAAAAAAGCACCATTAAGGGCCTCATTAGCAAAAGTCGGTTGCCCTAATGGAGATGAGGATGAATGTCCTCCATGTATCTTGATGAGGAAGAGCCAAGAAGCATTAATGGAGGAGTTAATGGCTTGAGTGTTGACTAGAAAGACCAAAGATATTTTGGGCTAGGTGAGGGCAAGAGAGGAAGAGGAAAAGGCCGAAAACTTTGGGGCAAAGGGCGGTTGCCCTTGGGCAGCCCGTGGGTCCCACGGCTTGTGAGGAGAAACCGGGAAAAGACTCGGGTCTCGATTGGTCGCGTATTCGAAGTTCGTGGTTCGAATTGAACGTCGAATTGTCGGTATGCGCGTGAAAACGGAGTTAATGAGCCCGAGATTGACATTTTCCATTGAGAAATGTCCCGGATGTGTGTGAGGCTCGGAAGCCGATTTTGCCCATTGCAAGTGATCAGGGCGAAGTTGTCCGCTTTTGACAGCATATCTCGTATATGCATCTCACGTTGGTCATTTTGACATAAGTTGTCAGACCACGTGAACAATCATCCCTTAAGCCGGTAATGCTAACGTGGGGCCGGAGATGTCCTAGGAGGCCGAAACTGGGTTTCTCATGATGACTTCTGAGTTGCTTAGGCACTCCAGAGATTACTGTAACCTCTGTTTGTCAAGGTCAGACCTCCAAGGACTTGAAGAGTGTATCTGAGACCTCTAAAGCACTATTCGAGAGATCTAGATGAGTTGTATGATTTATTCCGACGATTCCGCATTGAGCCTTGAGAAGGCTAGCATTGTGTAACGTAAGCATTCGGCGTCAAGTTTCCCCAAAGAGGACCTCCGGATATGGATTTCCACTTAAAATGGTCATTTCCGCTCCTCGGAGGTTACTCGGGAAACCGTGAAGGGTTTTGCCGTCTGTTTTACCCCATTGTGAATGTCTGCTAGAGTTTTCTGGGCAATGCGGTATGAACTTCATTTGCCGTAATTCCATCAGACCATTATCCGGCTATGCTCTTCTGAAGAGGGGTATGCTTGTTTTGCCGTTCGGAAGTCATTTGAGGTATCTGTGTGACTTCCAAGAGACAATCTGAAGCATTGTTCATGCTCTGTGTGCTAATGGGGCATGGCCGCGTCTGATATTTGGCATTAACTTTTCTCCAGGAAACCGGCATTTTTGGACTTCCACTGAAAAGTTGTCTGTATACAGAAAGTTGTTCTGTATAGAGCATATGATTTGCAAAATGTCTTTGAAGACATTTTCCATCTTTTTGGCACTGAAGTAGATTTTTGGAGTCCAATATTAGCTATCTTCCGATGACCGAGCGAACTATCGGAAAATAGTACCGTCCATGTGATATACTGAAAATGCTGGTTTTGGACATTGTTGGATTCTCTGGTCGCTCTGTTGCCCTTTGGTGACCCCTAGAGTCCTTTTGTCATGTCCACGGGTCATTTGCTCAATTTTGCCAACTTGAGGATGAATAGTGATTTTTTGCTCTGTCGAGCCGTTTTCTGTATTCTGCTCAAGTCATGGCTTGGATCATTGCTAATATCGTTGTTTAGAATGGTGAGCCAAAATGGGGTGCTGACAACTACCCTTAAGGGCCTCTTTGTCATTCGGCGGTTTCTTTGTGTTCTCGCAAGTTTCAGGCCACCTTCTAGACCCTTATCTTCCTCTGTCCTCTTTTGGGCTCCGCGCCGTTTCACCTCATCACATTTTCTATTTTTCACGCATGTGCCATGTCCATTCAATTCTTCTCATCTAAGGATACTTCAGAGAGAAAAATAATAATTTTCCCGCTAGGTCGAAAACCTCCTTGAGGCGGCCTAGGCAAAAGTTAAGGAACGAGGGGCACGACTTAAAATCCCGCAAAGGGGAATCGTGGCAAAAGGAGAGCGCAAATCAATTTCTCACTAGGCTGAAAACCCACAAAGGGCGGTCTAGGAAAAAGTTAGAGGAACCGAGAGGTGCGATCGGACTCGAACAGGGGCGATCGTAGCAAAGTGTGAGCACTCATGTGAGAAAAGTCAAAAAAAATACCCCGCTAGGTCGTTACTCACCCTACGGCCTAAGCAAAAATTAGAGGCACTTCGCGTGAAGCTACAACTAGTAGTGGTTCGGCAGTCCTCAACCAAGCAAACTCTCTTCGACTTTCCAGGCTCGAGACATGCATCGAAATGGGGTCGAATCGTTGTATCCTTGATTTGGAGTATCCTAAAGATCCCTCCCTTTACCTTTACTCAAAACCCTACGGGCCATGCCCCATCTTCTGAAAAGCCTTTCTTTTAGTCAAGTACGTGTCACAATCGGGGACACGGCCGCCCCTCAAATGGTCACTGTGTCTAAATCCCCGAAGCATCGCTACATAGATTTCCTTCATACATCGTAATTCCAGCGGTATCGCGTAACTGACAACGACTGTTAGCCGCCATTCCTTGTGTGCAGGTGTGAGCATTCGGATCCTGAACGGTGTCTCTTCCTGACGAACTCATGTCTGCCTCGTGCGACAAGACGAAATCCCAATCCGAGCGGATGGCCCTCAAGGAGACACACAACGCCCAATCTTGCGATAAGCGGTGAACAACGCTTGCCATGGCACCGTCATAAGCACAATCCGAACTCAAATCCAACGGATCATAGTCTTCTCCCTCCGGCGCCCCGCGCCGTCCCCCAAACATTAGTCGTTGCTTTTACATTCCATGCACTTTCGCACCACGTCAACATTTACTGTTTTTCGGTCTCTGTGTCCATCTTTATTGCTTTTCGGACTTCGTGTCCATCTTTACTGCCTTTCGGACTCCGTGTCCGGGACTTCGTGTCTATCTTTACTGCTTTTCGGACTCCGTGTCTATCCTTATTGCTTTTCGGACTCCATTTCCATCCTTACTGCTTTTCAGACTCCGTGTCCATCTTTACAGCTTTTCGAACTCTATGTCCATCCTTATTGCTTTTCGGACTCTGTTTCCATCTTTACTGCCTTTCAGACTCCGCGTCCACCTTTATTGCTTTTCGGACTCCGCGTCCAAGACTCCGTGTCCATCTTTATTGCTTTTCGGACTCCGCGTCCAGGACTCCGTGTCCATCTTTACAGCTTCTCGGACTCTGCGTCCAGGACTTCATGTCCATCTTTACAGCTTTTCGGACTTCGCGTCCAGGACTCCATATCCATCTTTACAGCTTTTCGGACCCCACGTCCAGGACTCCGTGTCCATCTTTACAGCTTTTCGGACTTCACTTCCAGGACTCCGTGTCCATCTTTACTACTTTTCGAACTTCGTACCCAAGACTCCGTGTCCATCTTTACAGCTTTTCGGACTCCACGTCCATCTTTACAGCTTTTCGGACTCCTTGTCCATCCTTATTGCCTTTCGGACTCCGTGTCTATCTTTACAGCTTTTTGGACTCTGTGTCCGTCTTTATTGCTTTTCGGATTCCGTGTCCACCTTTACAGCTTTCCGGACTTCGTGTCCATCTTTACTATTTGCCGGACTTCGCGTCCATGTTTACCGCTTTCTGGACTTCGCGTCCACATTTATTGCTTTACGAACTTTATCCCTGCATTTGCTGTTTTGAGTTACAAATTCACGCCGTATCATTACCTTGCCATGACTCCTTTGTCTTTTTCCTCCCACAAGTAGGTTCGTTGCATCTGGGAGAATGGCCAGGTGGTCGTCAAGTCCGAACGGGTGCTTCTCATAATCTTTGGCTGCACCCTCTATCCGAGCACGCAACCAAAGAGGGGCAAGCTGTCAGTACTCAATTTTGGTCCACCAGCTCCAGAGGGAAGAAATCGTCATTTTGCCACCCGTGAGGGAAGTATTTCCAATTAATTACTTGAGTATTCACGACTTTTTGAAAATGATATTTTCCTAATTTAACACCAAATTTATAATTTTTTTAAAAAGATAATACTATTTGGGACGTTTTCGAATTTCGCGTACATCGACGTTAATTTTCAAAATTCGGGAAGGATTTGGTTAGAAAAATTATGTATTTGAACATTCCTTATATCGTATTTCGTAGCAGGACTACAAGAAATTCCTAGTTCATCTTTAAGCATTTTAAAAGGTGCAGCCGTAATTTCTTCTGTGAATTTTAATTATTTCAATGGGGGGTGTATTGAGAAAAACCTTTCACCTTTAAAGGTGTTCCAAGTCTTAGTTGTTCAATTAAGAGTTAGTAAATTTAATTTCGTGTAGGTTTCAAACCATTCAAAAAATGAGACTTCTTCTTTCCAATCATTCATATATTTATAATAATCTTTCTGAATTCGGTCCCTCTGGGTGTTATAATTTCTCTTTTATCTATATTTTGTTCATCATAAAATTCTTGTTGTAGAGGGCGTACTACAGTAGCTGTCAGATTTTGGCATCATTTTCGTAAGTTTCCATGTCTCTGGAAAAGTAACTTCTCCCATTTTAAAGGTTTGGGAGTCATGACACCCAATCTTTGCGTATATGCTTCCATTAAAATTGTCTCCCATTTTCGATGTTTTTAAGGCTTTTGGTGAGAGGTTAGTGGCCATTAATTTATAATAAATTCTATATATTAAGACTAATCCTTTTCTTTGTTTTGTAAAGTCGTGATTTTGCGTTTGTACATTTAAGTTTAAAGTATCTAATACTAAAAGATCATTTAAATCTATGGAGAAGTTAGGATAACAGTTTAAATATACGAGACCATTATGTAAATTTGACTCTAAGACCGCTAATAAAGATTTCTTAAAAGAAATAAACCTTGCATCTCTTAAACAAACCAAAATAGATACGTGTAATCCTGCCCTATGTAAGGGTTTTACTGCGATTTGTACTAATCCAATATGTAAAAACCTATTATCTCGTTCTATGTTCTCTTATAGATTCTTTCGCAAATAATTGTAAGTTAATAGCTTCTTCCTAGATGAGTATTGACTTTTCAACCGTTTTAATAGTATAATCTTGAAAAGATTAAAATATTTCAACTTTAGAAATTTCTTTCTTATTAGTCTTGGGAATATCCCAATTTTGTAAATCTGATTCTATATTCGAAATTTGGACTTTTTGTGCGTTATGAAAATCTTGGTTAGATTCCATTGTTAGCGTAGAGAATTCCGTTTGAGCATAATGAGAAGAATAAATACTACTAGTATCTGAACTAGCGCTTGATTTTCGACGAAAGAGTTTTCTGAATAGAGCAGACATATTAATTTATTTATACAAAATCTTGTGTAAATTGAAGATAGTAAGTTTAACCTTAAGTGCCTTTAAGTGCTGTACAATCGCCGCTGACCAGCGGTCTCACTGCCTCCTCTTTAGGACTTACTGTCGGGACCACAGCTATCCAGCAAAACACTTTCAAAGCACCTAAGGTTAATCTCACTTACTGCAAGGGAAAAAAAAAAAGAGAAGCTTTTACTCTAACAACTTAGTAATACCTCTACCCCTTGGTATCCACAATGTTTAGCAGCTGCATGAACAAGCGTTGTCTTTCCAAGTCCTGGAGGACCACAAAGCAAAAGGATCTGCAAGGTAACACGGTAATTAATGTTGAACTAAAATGCTTAGCAGTTGGCGAATTACACAATGTTTATGAGCCAATCAAATAGAAAATTCAATGATTTATTTAACAATGATTATTTTCAAATGCCATGACCAAAAAGATGTGCACTAGTAATGCAAACTATTCTCCAACCTTGATGACCTTTAGGATTTTACTTGTTTTTATAATTTACATAGAGATGTTTCAGCAGAGTAAAATACCTTACTACATGCACTCTCATTGTTTTGGGATAAGAAGTACTAATTGCTTGTGTAAAAAGGGAACTTTAATATTGCGACTTTAACATTTCCAAGCAAATGACCTTCCTCACACAAGTAAACCATCATGCACTAAGCAGCATTATTGAACCATCAAAGAACTCCGCTTCCTATATAGAGTTGACTGATCTAGAATAATATACATACGACACTAAGGCAACGTCAATAACGCCATTATGAAAGGCAATAAGGTTAAGAAGGTTCCAATAAATCATGCATATATACTCATAGATTTTGTTTCAAGTGCGTAACCTTGTGCTCCAATGGTCCCGTAAGACTTGAATTCTTACATGGCTCCTTATTCCATTTTAAATTGCTGTCTTTAGTATCTGAATCTGAACGATGTCCAAAACCCTCTGTACTCCAACTATGTCTCCTAATGAAGTTTGAATTAGCACATTTTTATTATGAGTAACAGAGGAATGACATCTAAGTGCAGATAAAACATCATCATTGGTAGTCTTAATTTCAGATCCAAAAACACACGAATCCCATTGTTTTAGCCACAATAGAACCTGCAGATGCATAAAGATACGTATATGAGATAAGAATAACATGATAATCATGCCAAGGAAGGGGGCTTAAACTAATTTACTTGCCTCACAATTTGTCTATTCATCACTCAACAGCTCTTGTAAATGAACGTGGAACATATTTATCAACCCAGAGTATCTCATAAAACATTGGTGTTTCTGGAAGCATTATGTTACTCTGGTCTTCTGAACTCGCATGCAGAGCCTTCAAAGGTGCAACAATAAAATTACAAGGGAAGTCACATCGACAAATAGAATCTAACGTTACACTCACATTACAATTGAAAGTCCAAATGGCTATCATTCTTTTCTCTGGTGATGAGAACAGTTATGTCCATTTTCAAGTTACCATTGTATCTGTACTTGGAAATCCTCCACAGATATTTGTTTCAAATAGCCAACAATTGCATGAACTATCTCTTTTTAGTTTTTAACTGGAAATGAAACACTTCCAGTGTTTGGTTTTATCAAGTACCCAACATATCAAAGAAGACTATCTCTCTTCTTCCTTCTTTAGTAATATTTCGTGCATTGAACTGCTCTATATATATATATATATGCTTGGGATATTAAAGAACATCAAAGTTCCACAGGATACTAATGCCATGATATGCTAGAAATGTTTTAAAAGAAACATTTCTGATATAACGAAGATAAATTTCTAACAGTAAGGACAAGGGCCTCCGTGGCATTATAATTAGTCGTCCTATGACCATTCAACCTGTCTAATTACTCAGTGGAACAACGATCATGAGGCAAATGTACACCAACGTAACACATCATAAGATTCAGTACAACATCCACTAATAAGCATAAGCTTAATTTGGATTCTCCATGCAGCACCGCCAGTAAACAGATCACTAAAGCACATTTTTAAGATCACAATGTTCAGCAAAGACACTTACATAACAAGGAAAGAAGTAACAAGAATCAAATTTGATTCGTGATTATTCATTTTCACCCACAGGTCTCAATAAAAGCGTAACATATTAGCTACTTTTTTTTTGTGGCATATGAGGGACAAGCATTAGCTACTTAATTTGGCAAAATGTGACATAAACTCATAGAAGCTCATGATACACAATTGCTGGAAAGAGAATAACTGGATACCTTAGCAAATGCCTCTTGCTCACATCTTTGCAAAAGAATATTGATGGGTTCGGAAATGAGACCTGATAAACCAGTATATTGACGTTATAATTAATCATGGGAGGATAGGGAAGATTCACAAATTAATAACAGACTACCTGACTACCCATCCACCGTTAATGTTACTTCTAGGTACATAAGTGCATTCCTTACAAATTCATAATCATGTCATCTAGAGCAAGAATTGGATGCTTAAGAAATACAATAACCAAACAGTTGATCCTTTGAGCTTCAACTTTTTGGCCGACTCTGCAAATTTAGAACTTCAATCTTGTACTATCTTTCTACCGAACACAATTTCTATGTACTAGTTGCCCATGCCTCAAATTTCAACTAATAGTCGTGTAAGGCCGGCATCACCTCAGCTAACCTGATATAAATGTTGCCTCATAGTGCTTACTAATAAAAGAAGCTCATGGAAAGCAATACAAGAATAAGTAACACTTTGGGAAATTGATAACCCAATAAAATGTGGCAACTGAGTTAGGTTGGAAATTTCTGGATGGTGTTGCAAACTAACCAGGCACAGAGCAAAAAGCTTCAAATGCTCATGTTCAAGGCACAAAAATGGCTTTATTTTACATGTAGGTGACAGTATAATTTTGAAACTGGGCGGATTTTACGAAAGTCAAGGTCACTCCATATATCCTGTCTTCTATACTTGCATCCGTAGTGTTTCTAGTCCTCCAGTCGATACAAAAAGCAGTTGCAATCAAGCTGCCAAAACATAGATCACCGAGAAAGCCAAAACATTACTGGCACAGAAACTGAAACATGAGATACCTTGTAGACTACGAGATATGCGAAAAAAGAGTTTTTTTGACATGGCACAGCCTAACTGGAGGTCTCAGGTTAAAAAGAGCACCTCTCGATCACCTTCTTCAAACTATTATTACTTAACAATTTCGGAATTCCGAATTGTTTTATCTCGTCTCATTTATGCGTGCAATTTGTTGTCTCAAGATTTGGAATCAGCCCGACACAGCTTCACATAAACCCTATCCCCAGTTGGAGCCGTCACAGGGACACACTCCCCATCGATCTGAGACACATACCGGAGCCAGTCTTCTTAGGCGTGTTTCTGCTTCGCTTCTCATTTGACGGGCTTGCGGTCTCATCCTGGACCAGGGAGCGCTTGTGGACGTTGATTTGGGGTTCAATGGATGGCGGGGGGCTTTGAGCAGCAGCTTCGTCGCGTTCTGGTTTAACTTCGTCTTCTTCATCATCAGGAGGGAGAGGGAGAGGGAAATGATGATGTCCTAGTCGTTATCCTCTTCACGGTAGCGTTGGGATTCCAACCACTCGAGCTCGTTAGGGAGAGGGATGTCCATGTGACGGTGAGGATTTTCAGCCCAAAGAAGCATATTTGAATATAAGAAGGAAATATTTTCGTGATGTATGTCAGCACCCCATTTTGGCTCACCGATTCAAATTACATTATCAGCAATGATCCAAGCTATGACTTGAGCAGAGTATAGCAAAACGGCTCAATAGAGCAGAAAATCACTATTTATCTTCAAGTCGGCTAAATCAGGTAAATGACACATGGACATGACAGAAGGACTCCAGGGGTCATCAAAAGCAATAGAGTGACTAGAATGCTCAACAATATTCAAAACCGACATTTTCAGTATATCACATGGACAGTTCTATTTTTCCGATAGTTCGCTCGACCATCGGAAGATAGTCGATATTGGACTCCAAAAATCCACTCCAATGCCAAATAGATAAAAAGTGTCTTCAAAGGCGTTTTGCAAATCATCTGCTCTATACAGAACACCTTTCTGTATACAGACAACTTTTCAGTGGAAGTCCAAAAATGCCGATTTCTCGGAGAAAAATTAATTCCAAATATCAGATGCGGCCATGCCCCACAATCATACAGAGCATGAGCAGCGCTTCAGATTGTCTTTTGGAAGTCATACAGACACCTTGAATGACTTCCGAGTGACAAAACGGGCATACTCCTCTTTGGAATAGCATAACCGGAGACCGATCTGATGGAATTACGGCAAACGAAATTCACACTACATTGCCCTGAAAACTCCAGCGGACATTCGCAATTGGGCAAAACAGAGAGCAAAACCCTTCTCGGTTTCTCGAGTAACCTCCGAAGAGCACAAAAGACCATTTTCAGTGGAAATCCATATCCGGAGGTCCCCTTTGGGGAAACTTGATGCCGGATGGTTGGCAATTCCAGTGCCACTTATCTTAACACTCAATGTGGAATCGTCGGAATGAATCACACAACTCATCTAGACCCATTGAGCAGTGCTTTAAGGGTCTCAGATGCACTTTTCATATCCTTAGAGGCCCAATCTCGGCAAACGGAGATCAAAGTGATTTCCGAATCGCCCAAGAAACTCACAAAGCAATCTGAGAAATCCAGTTTCGGCCTCCTAGGACATCTCCAGCTCCATATTTGAATTTACCGGCTTAAGGGACAAGTGCCCACGTAATTTAACAATTCATGTAAAATGACCGACGTGGGATGTAGATACAAGATATGCTGTCAGAAGTGGGAAACCTCGCTCTGAATGCATAAAAGGAGCAAAACCGGCTTCCAAGCCTAATACAGACATTTGGCAATTCCTCACAAAAATGCCAATCTCGGACTCATTAAATCTGTTTCCTCGCGTATATCGATAATTCAACATTCGGTTCGAACCACGGACTTCGAATGCGAGACCAATTGAGACCCGAGCTTGCTCCCGGTTTTTTTTCTCATGGGCCGTGGGACCCACGGGCTGCCCAAGGGCAGCCGCCCCTTGCACCAAAGATTTCGGCCTCTTCCTCCTTCTCTCTTGCACTCACCTAGCCCAAAATATCTTGGGAAGTTGAAGACAACACTCAAGCCATCAACTCCATCTCCATTAATGCTCTTAACTCTTCTTCATCAAGAACACTTGGTCCACATTCATCCTCATCCTCATTAAGGTCAAATAGTGCATTTCGGGCGAAATCGTCACTCTCGGGTGAACAGTGCACCCGTCACCCACCCGCGCGCTCAGCCGAGCGTCCGTCAACGTGTGCGTGCCTGTGCGCGCGCCCGTGCAGCGTCAGTAACCGCGAGGAAGTTCCTGCTCCCGTCACCGCGCGCGCCCGTGCGCCCGCCGAACGTCCCGCACATTCTTCCGCGTGCATGCATGCACGCATACACCCGTGACACGCCGAACGTCTGCCCGCGCATCCGCACGCTCGTCTCCGCGTGTCCAAGCGCCCAGCGCCTGCCCGCGCGCCAGACATAACCACCGCGTCTCTAGTCGTGCGTTCCATGCCCTCCTGTGTCCCAAACGTTCATTCAAGTGTTCAACCGAGTCACCCGACTCTCAAACACTTCCCCAACTCTTTCCTCGTATCCCGAGGCTAGGTAAAATATTCTCGACTTAGAGGAGTTCGGGCTTTTCATATTTTTGCATGGCTATGGAGTATTATGGCGTTTTATCCATGTTTAACTTGCAAGATTTAATTTTTATGCAATTTTATGTTATGTTATGCATGTGTACTACCTTATAACTTGCTAGCATGTCGGAAAAAGGTTTGGATCGTCGTGCGGAAGACCATCCCGACCCGGAAATGGCAAGCAAGCTCTCGGCCAAGTCTCTAAATGAGAGGGCCGAGACTTAAATTGCTCTTTTCGGGTCAAGATCGGTCTCCTTAGCCGATCCAAGTTAGTTTCCGAGTTTATTTTGTTGTTCTTGCATGCATGAAGCCGGTGTTATTTTATCTATTCCTTAAATAACATGCTTGTGAATGTTTGCGTGCTTAAATGAGTTAATAAAAATCATGATAATACCGGCTTTTGTTAAAAACGTGTTATTTATCATGGTTGATGCGTGAGCATGTTAAAGATAATTAAATCGAGGCAAGGAAATCATTTGTGACTCGAATGGAGCCATAATATCTTTCGGCCATCTTTGATAAGGTGAAGCCGAGGGTTTCTTGGCCTTTCTTAGGTCAAGAATGATTTCCTTATCTCGAGTTTAATTTGTTTTCTCGGATTGTGTGAATTTTTCGATGTCTTTACGATTCCCATGTTAAAGCATCGTTTAAAAACCCTTTGTAAAACAAACATGCATGGATTTGGGTATCGAGGACTCATTCGAATCCATTCGGTTATAAGGATATTGTCGGTTATTTAACAGAATTATTCTTGATCATTATGGATTCGTTTTGGTCGTCGAATCACGAATCATTTTCATAATTAATGCATTCGACAATAATCTTAAGCAGTAATTCCACGAATGGGTTAATAGGGACGCTCACACGGTTAATTCATTCCATTTAAACAACTTTGCACGAATTGGACATTAATTTGTAACTCGTGTCGACGAATTACAAAACGATGTTAATGTCCTTTTCAAAACCCTCATGCTTTCAGATCCGTATTGTGTTGTTCTCTTTTTCTAAATATAAAACTTTCCAATCAAGGGTAAGAATATTATTTTGTGATTTGTCAACATCCTAGCGCAGTTGAAGGTGTCAGTTGGGTATTATGTATAAAAAAAAATACAATTACCTGATTAACCTTTCACTTGACTTAACCAAATGCTAGAAAATGGTTAGGTGGGAACTCTAGGTTCCAAATATAGAGTCAAAACATGAGTTGGGTTAATTCAGTGGTAATTCTGTGTCACAATACCGAATCACTGTAAAAGTAATCCACACACACGAAACTTGACTACGGACACCCGACATGTCGGGTTCACAAACCAAAGCCGAATGCTAAAACATTGGCACGCTTTTGTTTGTCTAAGGTAGCATTTGCATGCAAAAATATCCCGGATTAATAAACTTGCTAATCCACGTACATTCGGTGAATACAAACACATTGTCTGTTATTTATCTGCTGCTTGTTATCTTTCCGCACCTGTTTCCCATGCGGGTCGAGCCTGATCCCTAGGTCGAATAATATTAGGGTTCAACGCCCTAATCATCGAGCATAGGGTCCAACGCCCTAATCAACACTCACAGGGTCCAACACCCTATTCAGTGAGAGCATGCATTGAATTTCAGTTCTTCGGTCTTTTCCCTAAACTCATGGTGAGTTAGAGTGGAATAATAACCGAACGCGAGTCGACTGGAATTCGGCCATTTCTAATTTGTATTTATTGTTTTCGAGAGCATTGTAAGGACTTTTATTTTGTACATTCATTCTGTAAGAATTCTAGTCGGTAAGCAAACGGTCCGAGAGTTGAATTAATCGAATCGGTCTATTGCTTGCCCAAAGGAAAATAAATCCAAGAATTCGCGGTTCTAGTTCACGCAGGGATTCAATCTCCATGGTTCGATGAACTGTAATGCAAGATTGTGAACCAACTCCCCGACATACGGGTTTACTTTTCTCTCGGCTTCTCAACCGACATCGTTTAGTTCACCGAATCTCTGGTGTCAAAACGTGCGAGCTGAGTGCAACTTAATTCAAGCGGTAAATAATAAAACATGCAAGCCTAGCAAACCAGAGTACCGAAAGGGCGTGCGGGATATAGGCCGGCACGTAACATGAACCCCCGAACACGGATTTTCCGGTTCCGCATAGATCAATGCCTTAACGACAAACTAGGTGTTTCATACCCCTAGACCCCGAGTAACTTATCCGCCCTCGACCTTCGGGTTATAAAATGATAAGTGACGACTCATTCTCTCACGCGTGTCCATCACGCGTCCCTATGGGAAGGTGGACACTCCCAAGCCGCGCGATCCAAAAGCGCGCAATGCGGGCCCCGACGAGAGTCCACATTCGGGTCTATACAACTTGGCGACTCCGCTGGGGAAACACTTAGTGGGTTCAGGCTCGATCCGTTTGCTTTGCTTGCATGTTTATTTATCACTTTCCACACATTTTATTTTACGCACATTTACTTTTCTGCACTTACATTGCATCATCCTAGTGGAATTCTAAGTACCTCGCCTGAAATCCCACGGGCGCCGATTTAGGAAGCTAGGTTAGTCAGAGGTTCTGAGTAAGAGAACGGGTCGAGTCGGCTCTGCCACCGAACCGGCCCCCAAAGATCCTCGCTCCATTTCAAGGAATTGACACCCTTGAATCGGGAGCCCCCATCCCTAGTTAGTGGTTTTCCCAGTAGAACACTGAAACCATGCATAAACAGGGACCGTCATGCTGGATCAAAAATAACCTTCACGCCGCCAACCGACCCAAAAGTTGAGTCTTTGAGTCGGCTCATAATTTTCTTTTTAGGCGAGCCTTTTGTTGTTTTCACTGAATGAGTGTTGTACAATGTAAAGAAGTCGTGTTATAGTTTATTTTTTCTGCACAGCATACACATTTTCAAAACAAACTAGGACATTGCATCAGTTTGTTTATAAACATTAAACCAACATCTTTTCCATTTAGGTAAGAATGGATCGATCACGGCCCTGTCTTAGGCTTGATATCATCATCACGCCATCTGCGGACATTACTCGCCTTTGGAACACATTCCGCCCTGTTGACCGTGCATTCCTCCGGCTCATCATAGGAGACTTGCCATTACTTGCTGATTCTCCCATCATTGGACCCTGCTCAGAACTGCCATTAGTTTTTGGGACACTCAGCGGGCCGTTTTCAGCTTTCAGGGGACAGAGCTAGTTCCTACAGTAGAGGAATACGCGGCACTCCTTCAGCAGTCTATGTCGATTCACAACATCGTGGTGCCCAACCAATTTGCCACGATATAGAGTAGACTAGCCACCCTTTTAGGTCTCCACAATGAAGAAATTCATCACGAGCTTCAGTATGGAGGGGAGCACAGCATTAGGACTACATGGCTCATAGACTTCATACAGGCCCGTGCTCTGAATGCCACTGGAGAGTCTTATCAGCGTGACGCTTGTCACAGGTTTCTTTTGCTCATCTTCGGGACTATGCTGTTCCCGTACTCGTTGAACCTCATAGACGGGGCACTTGCTCAGGTCATCCTCCAAGTGGTAGGAGGCGATAGTTATGTGGAAGCCGTTTTGGCTGAGACCATTCGGTCTCTTGACTATGTACGAGAGATTCGACGGGGCAGGATGAGAGGATCCCCACATCTGCTTCAGATTTGGTTTCTGGCACACATCAGGCCGTTTGGCTTGTCCCATCCTTTTTCATGTATCACCGACGAGCGCTCACTCATCGTTCGTCTACCCCATGTGTTTCGACCCTCCGACCGTAACTACACCGACTGGACGCGGTTTATGGAAGAGCTCACCCCAGCACAGTTTTTATGGACCAGACGTTGGAATCCCGGCGGTCCCATGATCATTGGATATCCTTCAGTTATAGGACTTCCCCTAATCAGTCATTTAGGGAGCACACTTATCTTTCCAGCCCGAGTCATCAGAAAACTCGGTGGACTACAAGATATTCCTATAGAGGCAGATCGCACTCCACATCGCTTCAGGTGGGCAAACACTACAGCTTCACTCCCGGATAGGGTTCTACGGGTTAGAGAGGTCCGATGCTTATGGGGCACGCGCATCGTTCAGGAGTTTTACTTCCCGGAGCATCCCACTGACGAGGAGCGAGCTTTCTCAGCTACTGCAGCGTATGTGATGCAGTTCCATCCGTATGGATTCGCACCTGTTCGGTTACACATACCATAGATACTGCAGACACCGCAAGCAGACATTCCAGACACAGAGTGCTCAGTCCAATGAGCCATGCACACAGAGCTACAAGTGATTAGAGCATAGCGAAATCGACTCCGCTGCGAACTTGTGGATATTCGTGCAGAACTCACTGATCACAGAGAGCTTCAGAGCGAGTTGGCTCAGACTCGCGCATGCATAGTGAGCCAAGACAGGGAGATAGCACGTTTGAGCGCTACACTGGACCGAGCGCGGGCAAGAGCGCGCAGGATCTCCCATCCTTAGGTTCAGTTGCTGAACGTTTTTGCCCGTACAGGAACCGCGTAGTGCTCACTCAGCTACGGGTTGTAATAGTTGTCGGTTTAATGTTTATGTTTCCTTTTTAAACAGACTATCTTTGTAAATTATGGAACAAGAATCAAACTGATGTAATGGCATTAGTGTTTTCAAACTCATGCATCTCATGCATTCATATACTGTCATTTATATTTTGAAGATAGCCAACACACAACAATGACACTCATACACTTGTACATATAGGTACTAACAACTAGTGTTGCATCGATATCCTACTCGTGCACGCGGAAAAATGGCCGAAGAGCGACAACCCGTTATCTCGGAGCAAGACGCACCACTAATCCCGGCACACTCCCTTTCGCAAGACACACATGTGATGTCGCCTCCCGCTGCATCTATGGCGTATTCTGGTGCTCTTCCAACGCACTTCCCTCCTCCTACACAGGCACCATCCAATGTTATTGATCCCGCGCATTTCACCGCGCTCGAAGGGATGGTTAATTAGTTGGCTGCCAACATGAATACCAATATAACAGAGCTCATGGCTATGCTTCGGGATCAAAACCGAGCTTCCTCGAGCCACACTCCACCTCCTGAACGCAGGACAACCGTGCACCTGAATCCGGTCGACCCGCCTATTATGTGACGGATAGCGAAGATATATCTTTTTAAGCAATGTCATATGTGCCGACAGTCAGTCCAGTTAGTGATCCTATGCCACCGCCACCGGCTCCTACATCGGTGCCTTTGCCACCCACGGCGTTCCTATCAACAGATTTCGCAATGCTCACTTTGCCGCCGCTCACCATACCTACTCAACCGTCAACTTACACTGTTCCACTGCCAACGGTCCCTCCAGTCGTGCTTGCACAAGTCCCTGCTTCCACTGCGGACCATTTCTCCTTCCAAGCTCCACAACCCCAAATCAGCTTCCCCTACCAAACTCCACCGCCTCTAAATATTCCCCCCACTGAATCGGGCACGCCTACTCAAGCTGCCCCTCCAGCTCTACCGACAAATATTCCTCCTGAAAATGAGCAGGAGAGAAGAATGAAGAGAATGGAGGAAACTATCCGAGCCCTCCAAGCAGGCACGTCCCATCTTGACCATGGTGACTTCAATTGGAACTTATTCTCGGGCATGCGGTTGCCCCCGAAAATCAAAATTCCAGACTTTAAGAGATATGACGGGACCAAGGATCCGAGGCATCATCTCCGTCACTATCATAGCAAAATGCTCTCGTACTGGGATTACGAGGAATTCGTCATTCAAACTTTCCAAGACAGCCTTACGGGATCGGCGCTAGATTGGTTTATGACCTTGAAAGCCGGCGACATCCCTACATGGACAGACCTTTTGTAAAACCCAACGTATTTTTAAGTATGCATACAGACACATATGCTTATATATATATATGTATTATATATACAGTACTTTAACGTTGCTGAAGCAATTAAATATATATATATGAAAGGAGGCAAGGGGCCCCACGTGGCCCTCATTTTCCCAAAAGCCATCCTGCCACCGCCATTCTATTTTTTATTTCAATTGTATTCTTTCTTCCTTCCTTCCTGCGTTTTTGCTCTGTTTTGAGCTAGAAAAATCGAAGAAGAAATAGATAAGGGGGGAGAGAGAGAGAGAGAGAAGATAGGTATAGAGAGACAGAGAGAGAGAGAGCATGTGCTAGAGAAAGGGAAATAGAGAATTCGATCGAGAGTCGGGATGGAGTTTACCCGAAGGTAAGGACCGGAGTGGAACCTTGCTTCATCAATTTGCTGAATCTCGATCAATTGCTTTGTTCGTCTTCTGAATTTTGATTGAACTCTATGTGATTCGAATTTCTCGTTGCGGGGAAATGTCGATTTGTTGTGAGTTTAGCTATCGTATCGGATGCGGGAAGCGATGGGTTTCCTTTCTTTTCCTTTTTCATTGTCCTGTTTTTGGCTGGGGGAAAATCCTATCTTGCTGTCGAACATAGGATAAGGATTTCTGAAATCCTTCCTACCTCCTATCACCCACTAAATGCATTTTCCTTCTTTTATTTATTTATTTTTGGTAATGCAAATGCAAATGCTTAGCTTAAGCTAAACTAGCTGTTGAAGAACAGCCCTCCCTAAAAAATTAAGACCCAAGACAATATATATATATATATATATATATGAAAGAGACGTGGGAAGCTTCAAGAAGGAAGAATAAATGAATAATTACAAATATTATGGGCCTAGGGAATATTGGAGGCCTTGTGGGCTTACTAATTCCAAGTCTACATTAGCATATCAACCCATTAGCAATTTTGTTGGTTGAGATATCCATTAAACCGGCTCTATCCAGTTATGCATTGTGTAAAGAACCCAGTTCCCACTCAAAATGATTTACTGTAAAGGGTTTCTAGATTTATGACTAGCCAATCTACCTTGTCTAGACCAATGCTGATAAAGAATTATAGAACTTAACTCTCACCATGAATTTTCTTGTAAATTTTATTTTTCAGCTTAATAGGGAAGCTGGGGATGGGAATCTAATAGGTAAACCATGTAAAGTCGGCACAACCCTAGAAGGACATAAAGTTCAGTAATTCATAGATTTCAGGGAAATTTCTGAGTGAAATTAATTACAACTACTTCTTCGTGAATGGGAATTTTGAAAATCTAACATGTATGTGGAGAAAAAAAACCATATAAATATTATTTTCTTCTAAGCATATACTATAGATATACGGATATTGTCCCTTTTTGGATTCAGTAGAATGAAACCTTAATTAGAAGAAGCATGATAATCAGGTACTTTGGTGGTTCAAATGGAAAGCTCCTAGTAAGTAATTGATCCTGCCAGAATCTAGAAGTAGTGGCTTATGAATCAAACCATTCATTTGCACATTTTGAATGTTGAACAATGGGAAGAGCCGTGCCAAAACAAAATGGAATAACTGGAACTAAGTTAAGGAGTAAGGGTTGAACTAGGACGAGAAGAGTATCTTGGTTGTTATATGATTAGTTACTTGGTGGTGTGATATACGCTTATAAATTGGTTTCCTGTTAAATTTAATATAAGTCAGGGATGGAGTATACCAAAGCCATGTATCTCGAAGACTTGAACTTGGTGATCTATTTTTGGGAGTTAACGGTGAGTACCTTATTCCATTGTGAAATGATATATATATATGTGTGTGTGTGTGTGTGTGTGTGTGTGTGTGTGTATGTTAAGGAATTGGTCGTGCTATGTTCCGTGATGGAATTTGAGAGGCATTGTCTTGTATGTTTCACTTTGATTTGAGATAATGTGGTGTGATTGTGTTTACTGGTTGTGTATAAGATATGTGATGGTAATGTGCTGCCATTGTGATGTGATTGTGATTATGCTTGGGTATAATGATGGTATGGTTACAACTGATCATTATTTTGATTGTGGTTTGACTATAGCCATGGGACCGCTGGATCCGGCGGATTACAAAATGGGCTAGATCGGCCGCTGGACCCAGCGGAATACAAATAGGGCCTGATCGGCCGCTGGACCCGGCGGAATATAAATAGGGGCATGATCGGCCGCTGGACCCGGCGGAATATAAATAGGGGCCTGATTGGCCGCTGGACCCGGCGGAATAGAAAAAGGGACATGATCGGCCGCTAAGACCCAGCGGAATACAAATTGAGGTAAACTCTTACCGCCAGAGGTTAATAGGCGGCCCCCGCTTATGAGATGTGGATATTGGAAGTCGAGAATGGTATGAGCGAGATGTGCGGGGTCATGGTACCGTCATAACTCTGTTGCGTGGAAACGCAACCCTATGGCTATATTGATTTGGTTGTGTTGTATATTGGTTGTTTGGTTGGATTGCTGTAAATGTGATGATTATTATGATTGTCTGAATTATTGTATTGAAGCCGTTTTGCTTGCTAATTTGATTTAGTTAGGTTATGAGTGCAAAATGATGTTGGTTAATGGTTAATTCTAATAATAGTTTATATGGTTATAAGGGTAATTGATTGTTGATGAATGAGCGTAGTAATCATTTATATGTATTGTCTAATATGTTGTGTGGGTGAATATTTGCTTATGCTACTACTGTCTATATGAATATTTGATTGTCTAAAATATATTTATCACTTAATATTATTCATTTTGCTTTGGAATTTAGTGCTCACTGAGATGCAGCTCACACTCTACATACATTTTTTTCAGATAAGCTTCCGATTGCTCGGAGGAATCACTTTTTGATATCGGGGATCAGCTTGGAGGACTAGGTAGGAACCTTAGTTATTTAATAGATATCCTTTCTGTATAGAATGGACTTTAGAATGTTCCGACCTGAAGATTTTGTTTAGTTGTATCACTGATGTGAGAGCGAAAAAGAAATCTCCGGAAAAGTGTATATACCTATTAGAGTTGATGGATTGGTTATATACTTTGGAAATTTATGAGAAGTAAGTTTTTATGTGATAATGGGTTCGATGAAATTTAGGAAAAGTTCTATCGAAAATTCGGGTCGTGACACCTTTCTCAGAAATTCCTTGACCAGTATCGATTTTGTGCATAGACACCCCCTACTCTTCTCGATCTCAGCATGACAGAGATGAGAGAAAGTCAAACTTTCGAAGCATACGTAACGGAATGGAGGGGAAAAGCGGCAAAGCACATTCCTCCAATCACTGAGCGACAGCAAGTTCAGCTGTTTAACTCCACGCTCAGGGGCGCATATTACTCACATCTCCTAGCTCATATCTCCTCTTTCTCAGACCTGATCGAGGCAGGAAAGAAGCTGGACATGGGTGTTAAGCTAAGAAGAATTGAAGGCCTGTCAAGGAAGAAGGACGAAGAGACATCGAAGAAGCAAACTACTGGTACCTCCAGGAGAGGCAAAAACGCGACTATTGGCATCGTCAATTCTGGACATCCGGCTTCACAGCCAATTTCGGTGGACTACACCCCTGCATTACCGACTTCTCAGGCATATGCACATCCTGTGCAGTATGTGCAGCCCTATCAAACGCCGCAGGATTATTTCCCGACCTCGCCAACTGTTATCTAATCGCAACCTCCGCAACGGTACGCTCCTACTCAGGTTCAACAAGCTAGACCTCCGGCTTCGAGATCTCCTCAGTCGGCTCAACGTGCTCCAGCTCCTAGAATTCAACAAGGCAGTGCTGCTCAACCGCATCCACGCAAGCAATACACCATTTTACTAGCTCTTCCCTCTCACATATTCAGGCAACTTCTTGCAGGCAACTAGATTAGAACAGAAGCACCCGGTCCCCATTTCGATCCTTCCATGCAGAACCAAAATTTACGCTGCGAGTTTCACCAGGGTGCTCCTGGTCACACTCTGGATACTTGTTGGAGACTTCGGGATAAAATTCAGGAGATGATTGACACAAGACAAATCTCCTTTAATGAGGCGAAGCCGCCGAACGTCCGCGCAAACCCTCTTCCCGATCATGGATCAGGTTCAGGACCTTCTATCAACATGATTAGCATTGCTGCTATTGAAGAGGAAGAGGACTCACATAAGGCTTCAATTCCATTTGTCATCAACTATGCTCCGGCAGAAGTTGCATTCGCTCACGTCTCGTTCGTTATTGAGATTCCTGCAAAGGAGCCTTATCACGATAGCCGAGTTCCTTGGACATATGAGGGCGAGGTTGCCAGTGCAAAATTAGAAATGAGCGCGATGGGAAAATCACGCTTTCAGGACGGGTTTATTAGGTTCCAGTGCCTGTGGACAAAGGAAAGGCTCCCGCTACCGCGTTCTCAACCGTTCCAGAAGCCGTGTCACTCCCTACAAAGAAGGTCACCGATCAGGAAGCCGAAACTTTAATGAAGGTGATCAAATCAAGCGAATACAAAGTGGTCGAGCAAATGGGCAAGTCACCTGCTCACATATCGCTGCTCGCATTGCTTTTGAACTTCGAGCCACATCGGAACGCTTTATTGAAGGTTCTCATCGCGGCACAAGTGCCGAAGAAGAATACACCAGAGAGGATCGAGGAGATTGTGAGCTCTATCTTCCCGAATCAAATTTCCTTTTCGGAAGACGAAATTCCCTTGGAGGGACAAGGACACTTGCGGGCATTGCACATAGTTTGCAAGTGCAACAATCACGTCGTTGGTCGAGTCATGATCGACAACGGCTCTGCTCTCAACGTTTGCCCCGTCTCCACGCTGAAACAGATGAACGTGGACATGAGTCACATTCGTGCAAGCAAGACCACCGTCCGAGCCTTTGACGGCTCCAAGAGAGTAGTGAACGGAGAAATTGATCTCCTAATTGACGTGGGTCCTTGCTTATTCTCAGTTACCTTCCAGATCCTTGAAATACCCAATGCTTTCAGTCTCCTACTCGGGAGGCCATGGATTCACGTCGCCGGCGCTGTTCCTTCATCATTGCACCAGAAGTTGAAATTCTTTATCGAAGGAAAACTCATCACTGTCAACGGCGAGAAAGATTATGCAGTCTATAAGGAAACAACCGTCCCTTATATCAGCATTGGTGAAGACCAGAATCTTCCCTTTCACTCTTTTGACACGATCTCCATAATTCGAGACTATGGAGAAGTCGGTCCATCACAGACTGATCGCATGATTGGAAGGTTCTCTTGAAGAACAATTACGTCCCCGGAACTGGACTCGGGGCACGTGCACAGGGAATACTTCGACCTGTTGAAGTGGAGGAGTACCGCAATAGGAGAGGACTCGGTTTTCGCCCTTCCTGCCATGAGATCGTGCAAGCTCGTCGTGGAAAACATCTCCATCGTCTCGCTACACACTACAGGAAGCTCTTCAGGGGCATTCCGATTCCACCACTCTCACAATTTTTCTTCGCACCACCGCAGATCATGGGAGGCACCTCCGACACCCCAATCACTGAAACAGATGACTTCTCTTCGAATGCAGTGGAAGCGTTTTTGGCTTTGCCAGCCATATATGCCGTCACTGAGGAGATATCTTCCAGGGTTCATATCTGCCCTGCATGGGAGGATGAGGAGCTTACCAACTGGACTTCAGTTCCGCTCTATTCGGCCATAGTTGTCGATGTGTAAGACGGTCTTTATATATAATGCTACCTGCATGTTGGCAACGCCATAAGCCACATGACAGAAGAGGGGTTTTTGTTATGGCTTGTTAATAGAATCCCTGCATGCTTTTTAATTCTTGTGTCTAAATTCTCTCTTGCACTTACTTTTAGCACCTTTAATTTCTAAAACAATTCACTTTCGTGTCCAGGCTCCAATCGAATCCAAATCATGGAAGCAATGATTCGAATCCACTCGAAACATGCCTCGAAAAGTCCCTACCCATATATTTCGGGGAAGGATTTGACGAGGACGGTCGCGTGCCCGAGATAGAAGAGAGTTTGCATCGTCTCGAAAACCACCAACTCACTTCCGGCGAGCCAATCGAAGACATTAACATAGGCAATGCAGAAGAACCACGCACCCTTAGAATCGGGATGGGACTTGACCCTGCACAGAGGGCCCGAATGATCGATTTCTTAACAGAGTATCAGGAAGTCTTTGCTTGGTCCTATGCTGATATGCCAGTCCTGGACCCTTCAATCGTAAAGCATTTCCTCCCACTCGACATTGAAAGATTCCCACCCAAGCGCCAACACTTGCGACGTCAACGAGCTGACCTTCTCCTACGCATTAAAGAAGAGGTCATCAAGCAGGTAGACGCGAGATTCTTGGAGGTATGCAATTACTCTAAATGGGTAGCGAACATTGTTCCAGTGGAGAAGAAAAATGGGAAAGTCAGAGTTTACATCGACTACCGAGACCTCAACAGGGCAAGCCCAAAGGATAACTTCTCGTTGCCCCACATCGACGTCTTGGTAGACAATACAACACGCCAGACACAATTCTCCTTCATGGACGGCTTCTCTGGATACAATCAGATTCAGATGGCCGAGGAGGACAAAGTCAAAACCATGTTCATCACGATGTGGGGTACGTTTTGCTACAAGGTCATGTCTTTCGATCTCAAAAATGCCGGGGCAACCTATCAGGGGGCAATGGTCACTCTCTTTCATGACATGATGCATAAAGAGATAGAGGTCTATATCGACGACATGATTACAAAGTCCAAAGAAGGTGAAGATCATTTGGTCAACCTCAAGAAGCTATTCGATCGTCTCAGGAAGTACAAGCTCTGACTCAACCCAGCGAAATGTACCTTCGGCGTCAAGTCAGGGAAATTGCTAGGGTTTATAGTTAGCGAGAAAGGCATCGAGGTCGACCCCGACAAGGTCAAAGCGATCATGGGATTGCCCCCTCCATCGATAGTGCGCGAAGTAAGAAGTTTCTTAAGACGGCTGAATTACATCGCGCGTTTCATTGCAAATTTGACGGACAAGTGCCAACCACTATTCCGTCTGCTTCTCAAAAATGCAGCGATTGAATGGGATGATGAGTGTCAGAAAGCTTTTGATACAATCAAGGCATACCTAGTTCAGCCGCCGGTGTTGGTTCCACCTTTACCGGATCGTCCTCTCATTTTGTACCTGACGGTACGCCGACAATCCATCGGATGCATGTTAGGGCAAAAAGACGATTCCTCTCACGCAGAGCGAGCAATTTATTATTTAAGCAAAAAGTTCACTGAAGGGGAGTCCAACTACCCTGAGATAGAGAAAATGTGTTGTGCACTTGTGTGGGTCATGCAAAGGCTCCGGCAATACACTCTCTACCATACTGTTCGCCTGCTGTCGAAGACAGATCCTTTGAAGTATCCACTCGGCAGTCCATCCTCCATGAGGAACATAGCAAAATGGCGTTGCCAACTGACGAAGTATGACATCGAATATGTGTCGCGCACATCAATGAAGGGCCAAGCGATAACAAATCATCTAGCAGAGTTCCCGATTGTTGATGACACACCAATCAACTCTGACTTTCCAGACGAAGAAATCCTCCAAATAAATGGTGAGGAGGAAGTTACCGGATGGAAGATGTACTTTGATGGTGCGGTCAATTCCACCGGGTCGGGTATTAGCGCAGTGCTGATATCCCCTGAGGGGCGTCATTTCCCTGTTGCAGCGAAGATTGATTTCCCTTGCACTAACAACATAGCCGAATATGAGGCATGTATCCTCGGCTTGCAGGCGGCGATCGACCTCAAAGTCAAGGAGCTTGAAGTGTTTGGAGATTCTATGCTCACAATCTTTCAGACGCTCAAACAGTGGAAGACGAAAGATCCGAAACTGGTGCCATATCACGAATACCTCGAAGAGTTGACAGAGAACTTCGAGGACATTTCATTTACATACACCCCACGCATGAAGAACCAGTTCGCCGATGCACTCGCAACGCTCGCTTCTATGGTGAGCATCACAAAAGAGAATCTCATCGAGCCCCTCGAGTTCAAGATTGCTCAGGGCCCTGCTCATTGCGTTGTAATTGATGATGTCGACGGTAAACCATGGTACGCAGACATCTAGCACTTGCTGCGAACAGGTCAATTCCTAGCATTCACTGATCGGCATGACCGGAAGACTCTTCGGCGCATTGCAGCAAATTTCTTCTTGAGTGGCGAGACTCTATACCGCCGTTCATTTGATGCTACACTACTTCGGTGTGTCGATGAGAATGAGGCACAATGCCTCATGGAAGAAGTGCATGAGGGAAACTGCGGACCTCACATGAACGGGCTCATGTTAGCAAAGAAGCTCATGCGACTCGGGTACTTCTAGTCTACCATGGAGACTGACTGCGTCAATTATGTCAGACACTGTCACTTGTGTCAAGTCTACGCGAATCAGATCAGAGCACCACCCAATGAGCTGCATCCAATGGCTGCTCCGTGGCCCTTTTCAATGTGGGGCATGGACGTGATTGGTCCTATCAACCCCAAAGCATCCAATGGACACTTGTTCATACTGGTAGTTATCGATTACTTCACCAAATGGATCGAAGCTATCACCCTTGCATCCGTCACTGCAAAGACTGTGGCATGCTTCCTCAAGCGTGACATCATCGCACGTTACGGGGTCCCTGCGACTCTTGTCATAGAGAACGCCATGAACTTGAACAATAAGCTCATTGACGAGCTATGTGCACAGTTCAAGATCCTACACCACAACTCTTCTCCGTATCGTTCGAAAAAATGACAGTGAATTACAAAGACTGGCACGAGATGCTCCCGTTCGCACTCTTGGCATATCGGACTTCTATCCGCTCATCTACCGGAGCAACCTCGTATTCTTTGGTCTACGGCATGGAAGCAGTTCTTCCAATCGAAGTAGAGATTCCCTCCATGAGGGTCCTTGCCGAGTCCAAGCTCAAGGAAGCATAATGGGCAAAACAACGCTACGAACAACTTAATCTCATCAATGAGAGGCGGCTAACATCACTTTGCCACGGTCAATGCTATCAGCAAAGAATAGCCCGAGCTTTTAACAAGAAAGTTTGTCTCGGCGAGTTCAGCCCTGGAGACCTCGTCTTGCGAAAAGTTGTGCACATCGCCCCTGATTCTAGGGGCAAGTTTGCTTACAAGTACGACGGTCCCTTCATCGTTAAAGAAGTCTTTGATGGAGGAGCAATCATTCTCAATGATATGGACGGGAACGAAAACGCTCTTCCAGTCAATGCTGATGCAATTAAGAAATACTATTTGTGATGGTGTTTCTCTCATTTCACTGTGGGTGTTTTTCTCAAATGCACATTATATTTCTGCTTCCTTCGCATGTACAATTCCCAGCGCTTTCATTTCTGCTTATTAATATACTCCCATCTTCTGCTCTTTCCCTTTCTATGAACTTTTCCTGAGAGAAAAAGAAAGAATCTCCCGCTAGGTTGAAAACCTTTTTGAGGCAGCTTAGGCAAAAATTAGGGAATGAGGGGCACGGTTTAAAATCCCGCAAAGGGGAATCGTGGCAAAAGGAGAGTATACAACAAAATCCTCGTTAGAGTGAAAACCCGAAAAAGGCGCTCTAGGCAAAAGTTAGAGGAATCGAGAGGTGTGATCAGACCCAATCAGGGCGATCATAGCAAAAGGTGAGCTCTAAATGAGAGAAAAATCAAACAAAACACCCCGCTAGGTCGTCATGCATCTTGCGACCTAGGCAAAAATTAGGGGATCTTTGGCAGCTCGACCACGAAATGATAGCTACACTCAACGTGCAGCGACAACAAGTAGTGGTTTGGCAGTCTTCGGTGCAAGCAAACTCTCTTTGACTCTCGCAGCACGAGACACGTTTCGACATGTAGTCGAATCATCGTATCCTTGATCTGGAGGATCCCAAAAATCCCTCCGAACCTTAATGCAAATTCTACGGGTCATGCTGTTCTGTAAAAAGCTTTTCTTGTCAAGTCACAATTTAGAGGGAGACAACCACCCCTTTAAATGGTCATCAAGTTCAAATCCCCAAAGCATTATTATTCAGACTTCTTTGCACATCTTCATTATGGCTGTAGAGTAGGACTGACAACCACTGTTAGCTCCTTTGGTTCCATATGCAGGAACGAGGATGTGAACCCCGAAAGGAGTTTTTCTTTGACGAATGCATGTCTGCCTTTTGCTAAGGACTACAGTCAAAACTCGAGGAGAAACCTTCAGGATAGCACTCCAGGCATTCAGTGACATCACTATCAGTTGGCAAGCAACGAAGCATTATGCCGCAGCATCGATTGCAACACAGACAAGCTCAGTGATGGAGGAAGCACAATGATTCCTTCCACACTTCACGCAACTCCCCAGTGTTTGCATTTATTTTCTGCACCTTTTATTTCCGTAATGCACTTTTCAATTGGCGTGCACCTTCTCAGGAACGCAGTGCACCTTTTATTTCCACAGTGCACTTTTCAATTGGCGTGCACCTTCTCAAGAATGCAGTGCACCTTGCAAACCCGCCGAGCAAGCGCTCGTGCACCCCGCAAGTCCACTGGGTAGGCGCCTTTGAACCATGCAGTTCATTCGGTATGCGCCCCGTGCATATTGCAAACCTTTCGGATCAATCCCGACAACTTTTCTGCACAGGGGTTAGTCCCATTTGGATCAATCCCGACTACTTTTCTGCACGGGGTCAGTCCCCTTCGGATCAATCCCGATTACTTTTCTGCACATGGATCAGTCCTCTTCGGGTCAATCCCGACTACTTAATTTCTGCACTGGGGTCAGTCCCCTTCGGGTCAATCTCAATTTTAAATGCCTATCCCAGCTTTGTTCCGGACTCTACACGTCCATTGTGCACATCTCACTATATCTCCTTTTTAATAGGTACAACATCCCACATATCCAAAGCAAGAAGAAGAAGACCATATAGGAAATTTCACATCGATCAATTACTATCAAACTTGGGTGCTTCTAAAGTCTTTGGCTGCATCCTCTACTCGAGCACGTAGTCAAAGAGGGGCAAGCTGTCAGCACCCCATTTTAGCTCACCGATTCAAATTACATTATCAACAATGATCCAAGCTATGACTTGAGCAGAGTATAGCAAAACGGCTCAATATAGCAGAAAATCACTATTTATCTTCAAGTCGGCTAAATCAGGTAAATGACACATGGACATGACAGAAGGACTCCAGGGGTCATCAAAAGCAATAGAGTGACTAGAGAGCTCAACAATATTCAAAACCGACAATTTCAGTATATCACATGGACAGTTCTATTTTTCCGATAGTTCGCTCGACCATCGGAAGATAGTCGATATTGGACTCCAAAAATCCACTCCAATGCCAAACAGATAAAAAGTGTCTTCAAAGGCGTTTTGCAAATCATCTGCTCTATACAGAACACCTTTCTGTATACAGACAACTTTTCAGTGGAAGACCAAAAATGCCGATTTCTCGGAGAAAAGTTAATTCCAAATATCAGATGCGGCCATGCCTCACAATCATACAGAGCACGAGCAGTGCTTCAGATTGTCTTTTGGAAGTCATACAGACACCCTGAATGACTTCCGAGTGACAAAACGAGCATACCCCTCTTCGGAAGAGCATAATCGGAGACCGATCTGATGGAATTACGGCAAACGAAGTTCACACTACATTACCCCGAAAACTCCAGCGGACATTCGCAATTGAGCAAAACAGACAGCAAAACCCTTTTCGGTTTCCCGAGTAACCTCCGAGGAGCACAAAAGACCATTTTCAGTGGAAATCCATATCTGGAGGTCCTCTTTGGGGAAACTTGACGTCGGATGGTTGGCAATTCCAGTGCCGCTTATCTCAACAATCAATGTGGAATCGTCGGAATGAATCACACATTTCATCTAGACCTCCCGAACAGTGCTTTAAGGGTCTCAGATGCACTTTTCATATCCTGAGAGGCCCAATCTCGTCAAACGGAGATCACAGTGATCTCCGGATCGCCCAAGAAACTCAGAAAACAATTTGAGAAATCCAGTTTCGGCCTCCTAGGACATCTCTGGCTCCATATTTGCATTTACCGGCTTAAGGGACAAGTGCCCATGTAATTTGACAATTTCTGTCAAAATGACCGACGTGGGATGCAGATACAAGATATGCTATCAGAAGTGGGTAACCTCGCTCTGAATGCATAAAAGGAGCAAAACCGGCTTCCAAGCCTAATACAGACATTTGGCAATTCCTCACGGAAAATGCCAATCTCGGACTCATTAAATCCGTTTCCTCGCGTATATCGATAATTCAACATTCGGTTCGAACCACGGACTTCGAATGCGCGACCAATCGAGACCCGAGCTTGCTCCCGGTTTTTTTTCTCATGGGTCGTGGGATCCACAGGATGCCCAAGGGCAGCCGCCCCTTGCACCAAAGATTTCGGCCTCTTCCTCCTTCTGTCTTGCACTCACCTAGCCCAAAATATCTTGGGAAGTTGAAGACAACACTCAAGCCATCAACTTCATCTCCATTAATGCTCTTAACTCTTCTTCATCAAGAACACTTGGTCCACATTCATCCTCATCCTCATTAAGGTCAAATAGTGCATTTTGGGTGAAATCGTCACTCTTGGGTGAACAGTGCACCCGTCACCCGCCCGCGCGCTCAGTCGAGCGTCCGTCAGTGTGCGCGTGCCCGTGCGCGCGCCGGTGCAATGTCAGTCACCGCGCGGAAGTTTCTGCTCCCGTCACCGCGGGCACCCATGCGCCCGCCGAACGTCCCGCACGTTCTTCCGCGTGCATGCATGCACGCATGCACCCGTGACACGTAAAACGTCTGCCCGCACATCCGCGCGCTCGTCACCTCGCATCCGCGTGCTAGTCTCCGCGCGTCCAAGCGCCCAGCGCCTGCCCGCGTGCCAGACACCACCACCGCGCGTCTAGTCGTGCGTTCCAAGCCCTCCCGTGTCCCGAACGTTCATTCAAGTGTTCAACCGAGTCACCCGACTCTCAAACACTTCCCCGACTCTTTCCTCGTATCCCGAGGCTAGGTAAAATATTCTCGACTTAGAGGAGTTAGGGCTTTTCATATTTTTGCATGGCTATGGAGTATTATGGTGTTTTATCCATGTTTAACTTGCAAGATTTAACTTTTATGCAATTTTATGTTATGTTATGCATGTGTACTACCTTATAACTTGCTAGCATGTCTGAAAAAGGTTTGGATCGTCGTACGGAAGACCATCCCGACCCGGAAATGGCAAGCAAGCTCTCGGCCAAGTCTCTAAATGAGAGGGCTGAGACTTAAATTGCTCTTTTCGGGTCAAGATCGGTCTCCTTAGCCGATCCAAGTTAGTTTCCGAGTTTATTTTGTTGTTCTTGCATGCATGAAGCCGGTGTTATTTTATCTATTCCTTAAATAACATGCTTGTGAATGTTTGCGTGCTTAAATGAGTTAATAAAAATCATGATAATACCGGCTTTTGTTAAAAACGTGTTATTTATCATGGTTGATGCGTGAGCATGTTAAAGATAATTAAACCGAGGCAAGGAAATCATTTGTGACTCGAATGGAGCCATAATATCTTTCGGCCATCTTTGATAAGGTGAAGCCGAGGGTTTCTTGGCCTTTCTTAGGTCAAGAATGATTTCCTTATCTCGAGTTTAATTTGTTTTCTCGAATTGTGTGAATTTTTCGATGTCTTTATGATTCCCATGTTAAAGCATCGTTTAAAAACCCTTTGTAAAACAACATGCATGGATTTGGGTATCGAGGACTCATTCGAATCCATTCGGTTATAAGGATATTGTCGGTTATTTAACCGAATTATTCTTGATCATTATGGATTCGTTTTGGTCGTCGAATCACGAATCATTTTCATAATTAATGCATTCGGCAATAATCTTAAGCAGTAATTCCACAAATGGGTTAATAGGGACGCTCACATGGTTAATTCATTCCATTTAAACAATTTTGCACGAATTGGACATTAATTTGTAACTCGTGTCGACGAATTACAAAACGGTGTTAATGTCCTTTTCAAAACCCTCATGCTTTCAGATCCGTATTGTGTTGTTCTCTTTTTCTAAAAACAAAATTTTCAAATCAAGGGCAAGAACATTATTTTGTGATTTGTCAACATCCTAGCGCAGTTGAAGGTGTCAGTTGGGTATTATGTATAAAAAAAAAATACAATTACCTGATTAACCTTTCACTTGACTTAACCAAATGCTAGAAAATGGTTAGGTGGAACTCTAGGTTCCAAATCTAGAGTCAAAACACGAGTTGGGTTAATTCAGTGGTAATTCAGTGTCACAATACCGAATCACTGTAAAAGTAATCCACACACACGAAACTTGACTACGGACACCCGACATGTCAGGTTCTCAAACCAAAGCCGAATGCTAAAACATTGGCACGCGTTTGTTTGTCTAGGGTAGCATTTGCATGCCAAAATACCCTGGATTAATAAACTTGCTAATCCACGTACATTCAGTGAATACAAACACATTGTCTGTTATTTATCTGCTGCTTGTTATCTTTCCGCACCTGTTTCCCATGCGGGTCGAGCCTGATCCCTAGGCCGAATAATATTAGGGTTCAATGCCCTAATCATCGAGCACAGGGTCCAACGCCCTAATCAACACTCACAGGGTCCAACACCTTATTCAGTGAGAGTGTGTATTGAATTTCAATTCTTCGGTCTTTTCCCTAAACTCACGGTGAGTTAGAGTGGAATAATAACCGAACGCGAGTCACTGGAATTCGGCCATTTGTAATTTGTATTTATTGTTTTCGAGAGCATTATAAGGACTTTTATTTTGTATATTCATTCTGTAAGAATTCTAGTCGGTAAGCAAACGGTCCGAGAGTCGAATTAATCGAATCTGTCTAATGTTTGCCCAAAGGAAAATAAATCCAAGAATTCGCGGTTCTAGTTCACGCAGGGATTCAACGTCCATGGTTCGATGAACTGTAACGCAAGATTGTGAACCAACTCCCCGACATACGGGTTTACTTTTCTCTCGTCTTCTCAACCGACATCGTTTAGTTCACCGAATCTCCGGTGTCAAAACGTGTGAGCCGAGTGCAACTTAATTCAGGCGGTAAATAATAAAACATGCAAGCCTAGCAAGCTAGAGTACCTAAAGGGCGTGCAGGATATTGGCCCGCACGTAACATGAACCCTCAAACACGGATTTTCCGGTTCCGCATAGATCAATGCCTTAACAACAAACTAGGTGTTCCATACCCTAGATCCCGAGTAACTTATCCGCCCTTGACCTTCGGGTCGTAAAATGATAAGTGGCGACTCCTTCTCTCACGCGTGTTCGTCACGCGTCCCCACGGGAAGGTGGACACTCCCAAGCCGCGCGATCCAAAATCGCGCAATGCGGGCCCCGACGAGAGTCCACATTCGGGTCCGTACAATGTAAAAAGGAATGGTCTTCATAATCTTATAATATTATAATCTTGTATATTTTATTTAAGGAGAAAGGTATTTAGGATTAGATATTACTTCATATTTTATCTTAAGTCAGGAGTCTGAAGTTTCATATTTCAGATTATTTTCATGTTCCATTTTAGGAAAGTAATCTAGAAGAGTATAGATGTCAGTTTCATTTTATATAATCAAGGGATTTGTCTTCCCTATATATAGGCTATTCATCTCATTGTAAAAGGGACCTCAGAAAACACCGATTGATGAATAATACTTTCAATTTGTCATAACTTTTTGTTTTCAGCATATCGCTGGGGTTTAGCCGTGTTATATTCCTTTCGAGTCTAAATTCAAATTTAGACGCGAGAAACTATGATCTACGTTGCATTAGTTGGTATCAGATGAGGAATTAGCCTAAATCTGATCATGGCGAACGAGGCGATTCACAACCACCCTAATGACAAAGAGCAGGAGGTGGAAGCAATTCAAGCACGAGAGCAGAGGATCGAAAGGATGGAACAGACACTCAAACGGAGGTTGGAGCGGAAACTAGACTAGAGGTTCGAGGAGCTGCGTGTCATGCTTGGTGCTTTAGGCTTGCGTGCTAATCAGAACGCGGAAGACGGACATCGGGCATATCAAGTTGTTCCTCGTGAAGAGCTTGTTGCTCGACGCGTTTTGGCAAATCATACACACCAGATTGATGTTGGACCATATCAAGATGGAGGATATGATCAAGTTGTGAATTATTGCGAAAGTAGAAGATTTTTATGGGATCTAGGAGATTACCATCCAAGAAGAATTCCTATTTTTGATGGAAGAGTGAGCGACGCGGATCTTCTACAGTGGATTTTCGATGTGGATCGTTTCTTTAATTACTATGATATCACTGATAACGGAAGCCGGGTAGATCAAGTGGTTTATCGCTTAAGACGTAAAGCTTCTACTTGGTGGGAAAAATTGCAACAGATCGCGTTCGAGATGGCAAAGATCTAGTTTTTACATGGAGGCGTATGAAGATATTGCTTTCCTTGGAGTACGAAGAGTACTTGTTTCAATTATACCAGCAATGTTCTCAACGAAGTAGGACGGTTGAAGAGTATACCATGGAATTCTTTTACTTGGCTGAATGCGTTCCACTAGTGGAAAGTAAAGATATCAAAATCAATTATTATGTAGAAGGCCTAAATCCTGACATATGAGAAAAAATGGGGTACAAGGTGATTTCAACTTTATCTTACGACTTAGCTAAGGCCGAATTGCAATTGAAGGAGCAAATTAGAAATGAAACTCAAGAGAATTTTGTTGATTTTGCCAAATTTCATCATGAAAGGGCTAATGTGAATCTTAGTGATACGGCGAATATTCATCCAATGATGGAAGAGGGAATTCTGCACAACGACCATGGCCCCGAAAGGAAAGACGAGAGACCGAAGCCAATCGACTGCAAGGAAGAGAAGATTGAGGAAGTTCCCAAGATTGTTGAGAGTCCCAAAAAGGAAAAAGTATTTGAGGCCAAGATTGAGTTGACTCTAGAATCACAAGAGTTGCCTATTTCGTTGGAAGAGAAGATTATAAAGATGTCATCCGTATCAAAATCCCCACATATGGAATTTCAAGCGTTGGCAAATAAAGATCCATCCCTATGAGCGATTCAACTTCACCGTGACTACAATACTCGGAGCACATTGAAAGCTTGAGGACGAGCTTTTCACAAGTGGGGGAGAATGACAATAAGGATTTTCAGCCCATATTCGTATCAACATGCCCAAGCCCAAAGAAGCATATATTGGATATATCGATGAAATATTCTTGTGATGTAGAAAGGCTGTCAGCATCCCATTTTGGCTCACCATTCCAAACAATGATATCAGCAATGGTCCAGACTATGACTTGAGCAGAAATACAGAAAACGGCTCGACAGAGCAAGAAATCACTATTCATCCTCAAGTTGGCAAAATTGAGCAGATGACATAGGCATATGACAGAAGGACTCCTGGGGTCACCAAAAGGCAACAAAGTGACTAGAGAGCTCAACATTGTCCAAAACCGGCATTTCCAGTGTACCACATGGATAGTTCTATTTTTCGATAGTTCGCTCGACCGTCGGAAGATAGCCAATATTGGACTTCAAAAATCTACATCAACGCTAAACAGATGAAAAATATTTTCAAACGCATTTCGCAAATCATCTACTCTATACAGAACAACTTTCTGTATACAAATAACTTTTCAGTGAAAGTCCAAAAATGCCGATTTTTCGGAGAAAAGTTAATTCCAAATATCAGATGCGGCCATGCCCCACAATCATACAGAGCACGAGCAACGCTTCAGATTGTCTTTTGGAAGTCATACAGACACCCTAAATGACTTCCGAGCGACAAAACGGGCATACCCCTTTTCGGAATAGCATAATCGAAGACTGGTCTGATGGAATAACGGCAAACGAAGTTGACCCTGTATTGCCCTAGAAACTCCAGCGGACAGACACAATTGGGCAAATCAGACAGCAAAACCCTTCACAGTTTCCCGAGTAACCTCCGAGGAGCACAAAAGGCCATTTTCAGTGGAAATCCATATCCGGAGATCCTTTTTGGGGAAACTTGACGCCGGATGCCTACCTTACACAGTGCTAGCCTTCTCAAGGCTTAATGTGGAATCGTCGGAATGAATCACACAACTCATCTAGACCCCCAAGCAGTGCTTTAAGGGTCTCAGATGTACTTTTCATGTCCTTAGAGGCTTAATCTCAATAAACAGATATCACAGTTATCTCCGGATCGCCCAAGTAACTCAGAAAGCAATTTGAAAAATCAAGTTTCGGCCTCCTAGGACATCTCCGGCTCCATATTTACATTACCGACTTAAGGGTCAAGTGCCCACGTAATTTGACAATTTATGTCAAAATGACCGACGTGGGATGCAGATACAAGATATGCTATCAGAAGTGGATAACCTTGCTCTGAATGCATAAAAGGAGCAAAACCGGCTTCCGAGCCTCATACAGACATTTGGCAATTTCTCACGGAAAATGCCAATCTCAAACTCATTAAATCCGTTTCCTCGCGTATATCGATAATTCAACATTCAGTTCGAACCACGAGCTTCGAATGCGCGATCAATCGAGACTTGAGCTTTTTCCTTGTTTCTCCTCTTCGGTCGTGGGACCCATGGGCTGCCCAAGATGAGTCACCCCTTGCCCTAGAAGTTTCGGCTTCTTCTTCTTCAAAGCAAGAAGCCAACTTGCACTCTTGCATGAAAATATCCAAGAAGTTTGAAGACAACACTCAAGCCTTCATCAATTCTCATCAATGCTCTTGGCTCTTCCACATGAATGATACTTGGCTCACATTCATCATCCTCCTCATTAAGTGGCCAAAATTTGCTAAGCATGGGGGTTAAGAGCACTTGCTTTTTCTAATTGTGTCATTAGCTTTGCCTATATATTGCATATTTGTCATTAAGTTAATCACTTCTCCTCTTGCACACTCTCTCTAAGCTTTCTCCTTCAAGAAAAGCTCTCAACTCCATAGTCAAAACTAGCAAGCTTCAACACTTCAAAACCAAGAGAGGAAAACCGAAGAAAACCCGAAAAAAGCTTTGAGTTTCTTAAGTCTGAAGCCGATGTTCATCATCCTGACTTAAGTTCAAAAATTCTCAAACTCCATGGACCACATGTTTTGGACCCAAGGAATTCATTTATGAACTTAAATTTTTGGTTTGAAGTCATTTGCTCATTATTTCAGTTGATTTCTTGATTTCAGGCGAAGACTGTGCTCTCGGGTGAATAGCACCCGCGCACAGTCGCGCGCCTGAGCCCCTGCCGCGCTCGTGCATGCTCGCGCACACCTAGCCACGTGCCCATCCTTGCCCGAACGTGCATCCTTTGCACCCGAGCACCCTTCCAAGCGTTCAACCGAGTCACCCGACTCTCGAACACTTCCCCGACTCTTTCCTCGTATCCCGAGGCTAGGTAAATCACTCTTGACTTAGAGGAGTTAGGGCTTTTTACATTTATTGCATGTTCTTGGAGTTATATGGTGCACAAAGCGTGTTCACTTGCAAGACTTCATTTTTATGCATTTTTACATTATATAATGCATGTTTATCCTTGATTAACATGTCAACATATCGGGAAACACTTGGATCGTAGTTGGGAAGAACATCCTGGCCCGAGAAAGGCAAAGAGCTCACGGGTTACTCTCCATGAGAGGTGGCCGAATGCTCTCTCGCTCTTTTCGGGCAAGGAACGGTCTTCTTGGCCCGATCCAAGTTCGATTCCCGAGTTTCCTCGTGTTTTCCTACGTGCATGAAGCTGGTATTGTTTTATCGATTCTTTAAATAATATGTTTGTTCATGTTTACATGTTTGAATGTGTTATTTAAATCATGGTAATATCGACTTTCGTTTAATTGTGTTATTTAACATGTTTGATGTTTGAGCATGCGAGAAACGATTCAAAACAAGATGGGGAAAACTCGTGGAACCAAATACAAGCCATGAGACCTCTCGGCTTTCTCCAATGAGAATTGGCCGAAAGTCTCATGGAGTTATTCGGGTTCCATGAGGTTTCCTCTTCCTGTTTTAAATCCGTTCTCGGATTTCGTGTAATTTGCGAGTTCAATTACATCGAGAATCTCACATGAAATGTCTTTCCAAACCAAAAAAAGCATGGATTTGCAATTCGGAGACCCTTTGGGCCTATTAAGACCAAAGGGTGTTTCGGCCATCATTGGTTGAATCATCCTCTGTCTTTCTTGACCCGTCTTGGTCATCGAGTCACGAGTCGTTTTCATAATTAATGCATTCAACAATAACCTTAAGCATTAATGTCACGAACGGGTTAATCGGGACGCTCACACGGTTAATTCATTCAACTTTAAACAATTTTGCACGAATTGGACATTAATCTGTAACGCGCGTCGACGAATTACAAAACGATGTTAATGCCCTTTTCAAAATACGCATACTTCCAAACCCGAGACATGCAATACGAAGTAACATAGACATCTAGGAGAAACTTGTGTGTTTTGACTTGAGTTTCACCTGACTTCAGGTAATTCAGGTCGAAATACAGAAGTTCCTTTTAAACCACTTCCGGATAGATTGACCAAATCTTTGGCTTTTATGGGGTTCTCGCGTAACCCTGAAAGATCCAAGGAATTGGTCAACACCGGTTACAGGCCGATGTAGCCCGTATTGCGTTGTTTCCCTTTTCTGAAAATTTTTCAAGTCAAGGGCAAGAACATCATTTTGTGATTTGGTGACACCCTAGTGGTTAGTTTGATGGAAACACGATGGTATCGGAATAGGAACGGGCTACCTATTCAGACGCAGGTTCATCTGCATAGCCTTTCTTATTCTCACTGATGAGTTTCTGTCATTCTAGCATAGTTTAGGGTGCTAGTCGGGTATTCTGTATCAAAATACAATTACCTGACTAATCATTTCACTCGACTTAACCAAATGCTAGAAAATGGTTAGGCGGAACTCTAGGTTCCAAATTTAGAGTCAAAACACGATTTGGATCAAATCAATGGTAATTCAGTGTCATAACACCGAATCATTGTAAAAGCAATCCACACACACGAGATTTGACTCTCTTTGCCAAGTTCTCAAAACAAAGCCAAATGTAAAATGTTTTGCATGATTCTTTGCTTAGCATATGGCATTTGCTTGCAAAAACACCATTGGGTCAATAAACTTGCTAAGACACATACATTTGACAGTAACAAATACTTTGTCTGTCATTAACATGTTACGTGTTACCTTTCTGCATCTGTTTGCCATGCGGGTCGAGCTTGATCCCTAGGCCGAATAATATTAGGGTTCAACGCCCTAATTATCGATCATAGGGTCCAACGCCCTAATCAACACTCATAGGGTCCAACGCCCTATTTAGTGAGAGCGTGCATTGAATTTCAATTCTTTGGTCTTTTCCCTAAACTCACGGTGAGTTAGAGTGGAATAATAACCGAACGCGAGTCGACTGGAATTCGGCCATATGTAATTTGTGTTTATTGTTTTGGAGAGTATTGTAAGGACTTTTATTTTGTACATTCATTCTGTAAGAATTCCAGTCGGTAAGCGAACGGTCTGAGAGTCGAATTAATCGAATCGGTTTAATGCTTGCCTAAAGGAAAGTAAATCCAAGAATTCGCGGTTCTGGTTCACGCAGGGATTCAACCTCTATGGTTCGATGAACTGTAATGCAAGATTGTGAACCAACTCCCTGACATACGGGTTTACTTCTCTCTCGACTTCTCAACCGACATCGTTTAGTTCACTGAATCTCCGGTGTCAAAACGTGCGAGCCGAGTGTAACTTAATTCAAGCGATAAATAATAAAACATGCAAGCCTAGCAAACCAGAGTACTAAAAGAGCGTGCGGGATATAAGCCCGCACGTAACATGAACCCTCGAACACGGATTTTCTGTTCCGCACAAATCAATGCCTTAACAACAAACTAGGTGTTTCATACCTCTAGACCTGGGTAACTTATCCGCCCTCGACCTACGAGTCGTAAAATGATAAGTGGCGACTCATTTTCTCACGCGTGTCAGTCACGCGTCCCCACGGGAAGGTGGACATTCCCAAGAATATGAGTTAGTAAATTTTGTTAATGTTATTCAATTATATATAATAAATATGAGTTAGTAAATTTTATTTGGTTATTGAAGTAACTAAAAAAATATAAAGAATGAAATAAAATATAGTTGACCGTACAATACGCCTGGTGCATAATATGTTTAAATCATGAGTTAAAAGTCATCATGGATATCAAAAATAAATTAAAATAATCAAATAACAAAATTAATGTGATACTATAAAGAAAAGAGTCAGTAATTATCATTTTATTCTCAGAACTTATAAATAATAATATATTTTTTATGATAATATCATATCCGTATATGATATTATGGTAGGCTTGTGCCTTGTTACACTAAAAGATACTACTAAAATTTTCGCATTAAAATGCTAAAAGGATATAATTGAATTTTTCTCTCTAAATATGAAAAATAAGAAATTATTGAGATCTTTCTATTAGTAGAAAATGTATCAAGATATTATTTTCACAATTGATAATAGTTGTATTAATGTTTTTATTTGTGTTTTAATCTAGTTATTGTCTCATGTGTGCTCCTTTATACTAATGCATGAATTTGGATACATTTGGCAGAAAAGAATTCAGTGGGAGATTAGTCTTTCAATAAATTCTTCAAATTATAGTTGGAATTTTTAGTTTGATAAAAAAAGATTTTACTCTAATTGCAAGAAAAAATCTCGATTTGAATAATAGGAATAAATATATAAATATTTATCAAAAGAAAGAATAAAGTGTCACAAATTAATAATACTGAAAGTTCATGGAGAACTTTAAAAATAAGAAAAATATAAAAAAAGATCCCAATAATGAAAAGGACACCCATTTAAATTTTTTACACATCTTATATACTGCTAAAGAGAATCTGATTTTGTAATTAACACCTTATTTATAGGATGCGGTTAAAAAGTTAAAAGCATCACTTATCTTAGTGTAAATATGATGACTTAAGATAAAAGAGAGGAGAATATATTGCCCACTTAATATTATTCTCCACTCTCTCTCCTCTAGGGTTCAACCTCTCTTATTTTACTTTTCAAAATCTATTTCCAATTCTTTATCTTTATATTTCTTACCCTTAATTTTTTTCTTGCTCTTCCAATTTAATCCATACATTAACATATTGAAAAAATAATAATTATAGTTAGATTACGGTATGCGCAAGTTAGGTCGTGCTGATGCTGAGGTAAATTTTTTATTATATATAATTAGCACCTTATTTATAGGATGCGGTTAAAAAGTTAAAAGCATCACTTATCTTAGTGTAAATATGATGACATAAGATAAAAGAGAGGAGAATATATTGCCCACTTAATATTATTCTCCACTCTCTCTCCTCTAGGGTTCAACCTCTCCTTATTTTGCTTTTCAAAATCTATTTCCAATTCTTTATCTTTATATTTCTTACCCTTAATTTTTTTTCTTGCTCTTCCAATTTAATCCATACATTAACATATTGAAAAAATAATAATTATAGTTAGATTACGGTATGCGCAAGTTAGGTCGTGCTGATGCTGAGGTAAATTTTTATTATATATAAATACAGAAATAAGAAAAATGAAAATGATAAAGAAAAATATATATAGATAAACATACAAGAACTTGCAAAAATGAAAAAAGACAAAGCAAAAACTTGAGCTTGACATGTGGCTTGAATGAACAAGAGTTTAGATGTATTAACTAGGGACCGAGTCTGCGTTTCGTCGCGGGTATATAAGTTTTCTCAAATAATTTGTTAGATCGATGTAATATTAAAAAGTTATTATTTATAATACATGTTTATTTATATATAAGTATTTTTATTGTTCAAAATTATCTTTTACTATGTCTTACTGGTTTGAAACGAATTATAATAAAAAAATAAGATTCGAAATGTTTTGTTGGAATCGATATTCTAAAGTAATCGAAAAAAAACCCGTTTGGTTTTAGGGTTAGTTTTAAAATTTTAACTCTAACTTTAACTCTATTCACTACACAACAAAAGTCAACAACACAATTATTACTTTTTTCATTTCAATTTTTAAACCATTCAATTCAATTTTTAATATTAAATTCTCTAAACTATTCATTACTTTTTCACATTTTTTTCTCATAATTCAACAATTCAATCATTACAACCCAATTAAAATCAAAACTCAACTCTACTTAATTCTAAAATCAAACACACTAAATTGAACTTCATTGTTTATTTACGGCTCTAAGATATCCCCATAATGAAAGTATTGCTTTAAATAACAAAGTTGTTTTTGATGATATGGATAGAAATATTAAAATGATAATATACATAAAGAGGAAAGATGAGGAAAATAGGCGATCAATAGATGCATACATTTGTTAGAATTCATTGCATACATCATATCATAAATGATTTTGAAATTTCAATAAATAGAGTAGTTATAAAGCTATTAAATTTGTACGAAAGATATAATAATTTTATGCAAATTTTTGTCGGTTCTTCGAGATTTTATCATGCAAGTTTGCCATGATATTTATTTAGAAATCACGAACATAGTCAAAGATTAATTGAAACAATGATGAATGCATTCCACAAAGAGATGGAAAGATTGAGAAGTGCTAACATAGAAAATGGGAGTCAAGAAAGTGAAAGAGTTACAAGTCAAAATAATGAAAACTTAGATAGTGATTGGTTTCAATGAGACGATGACCCCGAAGCTTAAATGAAGATGAATTATTATCAGACAATTAAACATTTAATGAATCATTTAAACGTAGATAGTTATGATCTAAATGAATGGATAAAACATGCCAAAGTGTTGAAAGAAAGAATAAATAATCTAGAAAGTTTATCAAAAATTTAAAAAATCTATCAAACGCCATTATTCGAAAGAGGTCAATAGTTATATACTTATAAAGAACAATTAAAGCAAGAGTTATTTTACATATTTGCATAAATTGAAAATAAATAAAGGTTAATAGAAAATGAAAGAAAAAGAATTTCTTCATTTATTTGCTAATAAAATTGTGAATATTATAAGATATTTTAATTTCAATCTGCAAGATAGTGTGAAAATTGCAATAAGTAAGAAAACTCATAGTGGCTAAATCCTTGAGCCTAAAAACGTCTAAGGTGCATCTAGTTTCTTTGTCTACTCACGTCGATCAAATTCTTGGAACCGTGCCTTGGCACACTTGGTTGATAAAGTTTTTACTACCAAGAGGAGTCATGTGTGTTTTCAACGTGAACAATTCTTTATCAATGTTGGTTGGTTTTAGGTGGGTTAATTTTAGGTTATTTGGCGCTTGTTATCCTCAGGTAGGCATCAAGTGCGAGTCTATCATTGGAGAAAAATTATGATTGGCAAGGGTTTCTTACACGATTATAGATTAGTTGGACAGCGAATTTCTGATTATCAAGTTGTATACACCTAAAAAAGAGATTTGTATACTTTAATTCAACCAAACTTAAAAATATTAAAAAAACAAAAAACAGAGGATGGATGATTGAAGGTGGGAAAACCCACCCTACTCGCTACCACCATCCACAACCAAACAACATATGTAGGTTATTTTATGATATTTTATGATTTATGTGCGGCTCAATATCCACTCGGCCAATCTTTGTGTTGCAAATGTTGCCGTCAAGCGCCATCTCAGCATGTCTAACTAAAATTAACGAGAGCTATAATGATATGTTAACGTGATAGTTAATAGATAGTTTGTGTATTTCCTTGAACTGAAAAGGTTTGTGATAATAGAAATAGAAATGAGTGCCAAGTTAGTGTTTTTATTGGTAACTAGTTGATACTCGATCGTTCTGCGATAACCTTTTATCAATTTTTGTAAGAAAGAGTATACATAATCAACCGCATAAAATAAATAGAAAAGGAAGATATAAAAACTATATGTTTCACCGAGTAGATATAATAAATATTATAAATTGTATGAGAGAGAATTAAATAAGTTAAATTCATGATGAAAAGCAAATACTTATGTGCCTTATAAAAATGCAAATAACATATATATTAAGAGATGATAGTTTTTATAATATGTATATTTGCATAAGAAGAGTGGTAGATATCATGTACTGGTTAGTGCATTAGAAAAAACTGTAGAGAATTGATATATAACTTTTGAAATCAATTTTCAAGTTTTCTATTTATAGGATATTTGACATATTGAACTTGGAAAAAGGCACATATCTCCATGAGTTTTTTCAGTCGTCGAGAAAACTTTTAGTTTTTCAAAATAATTCATTGGACATAATCAAAACAAAATATAGTGAAGATACATTGAATTGAAATTGAAAGGTTAATTAACGTGGAGCTGAGAGTTTGCCAGCTAGGTTTACATGGTGTAATCACGTCTCACATGTCATTACGCTATAAATTCTTATATGTTAGATATTTAACAAATTTGATGTACAAATGGATATAGATATAAAAAATTATATATTTTACCAAGTGGACATAATATATACTACAAATTATGAAAGAACTAAATATCCGATGGCAAATAAACATGTAATCAAGCCATAACTCATATGCGAAAATTATACATATATTCCATGGGTTTGCTGGGAATTCATTGTGAGTTGAAAGTATTAGTTAGGCGAAAATTCGAATACTCCTTGTTATAGAAAAATATATTTTAAATTTATAATTTGCATCGGTGCAATAGAAATTGGGGGATTTACAGCGTAAAAAAGATTGTCGTGTATAAAAAGATGATGTAAAAAAAGGAATTTCTCTTTCATATTTATAGGGCATTTGGTACATTGAACTTGAAAAAAATATAACTCATTACGGGGAGTTCTTTCAAAATATCGAGCAGTCTTTTAATTTTTTTAAAAATAATTATATATTATTACCTACTAATAATATGAACGAATAGTCACAATACGTTATATATGACTTATCAAAATAATAAAATTCATTAAACTAAAATTGAAAGGTCAATTTAATAGGAATTAAGGGTTATTGAATGGACTGATTCAAGAAAGTAACGACATTTTATTAAGAGCTAAGGATTTTTAAATGAAACTCTTATGTTGTGTTTAGTTTTAGAGTTAAGTAGAGTTAAGTTTTGATTTTAATTGGATTATAATGATTGTGTTGTTGAATTATGAGAAAAAGTATGAAAAAGTAATGAATAGTTAAGAGAAAATAATAGTTGTATTGTTGAATTTTGGAAAAAGTAATGAATAGTTAAGAGAAAGTAATGATTAGTTGAGAGAAAGTAATGATTGTATTGTTGAATTGTGGAAAATGTAATAAATAGTTAAGATAAAATAATGATTGTGTTGTTGAATTAAAAATAAGTGGAATTAAATGGAATATAGTTAAAATTAAAGTTAAAACCATTTCCTGAAAACAAACAAGCTACACATTCCGCGCATCGGCTTTTATATATTATAAATATGTTGATTGATATATTGATTGATTTGATTTACCCCTTCTAAAATAATTTGGTTGTGTTTAGTTTTTGAGTAGGATTGAGATATTATTCGACTCTATTTTTGAAATAAGAAAAGATGAAAAAATAATTATTATAAGAGTTGATAAGTATGTAGATGATTGAAAATATATATATATGTGTATATATATATATATTATATATAGATATAAAAGTAGATGAATAATTTATTATCAAAAAGTTAATTATAATTATAGTTAGAAAAAAAAGTGTGAGTGATAAATTATTATTAAATTTGAAAAAAATAAAATAGTAATGTTTAAATTCGTGGAAGAATAGGGTTTAGCGTGGCAGAGTAAAATTGTTATTTCAAAGCAAAACGCGAGCAATAGTTTTTGGAAACTAAAATAAAATTGGAGTAGACCGACCGATCTCAAAAGGGCCATAGCATTTTCCAAGGCCCAGCCGACTTTCATCTCCCTCCGGTCTTCTTCTCACCGCTCCTCTGCTCCTCCGTTCCCGTGGCTGTGTGGTCGTGTCTGGGACGCGACAGCTAGCTGCTGATCTCTCTGAAGCTGCCTTTCATTGTTTCGGCTTCCTCTCTTCTCTTCTCTCTCGTTGTGGGCGGCAATCTGCAACTGCAAACAACTTCTGCTTCTGCTGCCGCTGTCTATGCGTAGCTGGAGTGAAGGAGGTCAGTACAGCTCTCGTTTTAGGGTTTTGTAAATTCGTACCCTTCTGACGCTAATTGGCAAGTGGACTGATTGATTGATTGGTCTTCAGTAGCTAATTTTTCCCCTAATGGTGATGCAGCTGGGAAGTTTCAGTGCTTTTATTGATCGCGAAGGAGCATAATCAGTCGACATGGTGAGTGGGAATCTGTTTCACTGTAGAAAGCATTCATGGCCCCCCGAAGAGTATATCAGCAGAGCAACTTTACAGCTCGTAAGTTCTTTGCCGCTTAACCTCTGCCTTTGGTTTTTCAATTTCTTGCTAATTATTTCGACGTTCGTTTGGACTGCCCCTGTTTAGTTGAAATAATAATTAATGGAAAACGAGTCCCTTGTGTTATTTCGTCCCGGGATTAAGGTTCCTTCCCTCACCTGCTTTTCTGCACAAGGGATGCATAAATGCGGCGCCTTCTTCATATTGATGATGAAGTATGTCTATCTGTGCCCTGCCCACCATTTTGATCGTCTCCAATAAAGTACAAACGTTGCCAGTTGTTACGAGCAGTGACTCTTTCCCCAAAATTAGTACAAACATTGCCAGTTGATACTAGCGGCAACTCTTTCCGCAAAATTATGAACAGCAGCTGTTGTATTGCCATAATGCGCAACATTCAGTCATTTAATGCAGCTTCATGTCCTGTCTTCATAGTTCGTCAATTGGCCCCCTCCATCTTCAATAAGCATTGCTCGTCTCCGTTATGATTTTTTGATTCTTTCGTTAACAATTATGAGTTTCTACAATAGTGCATGTGGGTCACAGGTATGACACTCGATGGCAGTTAGTGCAGCCTTTCTGTGAAGCCTGAAACTTTACGAAATCAATGAATTAACAACCACTTTTATTTTTCCCCTTTAAATTAACAAACTTTCAAAAATCATTTGTACCCTGGTTGGATAAATATACTAGTGGTTGGAAGAATTCTTTAGTCTTGCTTCGGCTAAATATAGTCCGATTTTCTTTTGTGTTGTTTAATTGCTATCATTTATGTTCTCACAGTAAATAACCCCATAATCAATGGGGTCCTCTTGACTTTTTGCATAAACAAATAACTTCTCCTTTGAGCCTTTTATTTTCTGATGCAACAATCTTTACCTTCCCGTTAGTAATACAATATCGCTCAACATAGAACTAGCTGTTAATTTAATTTGTAAACTAGTATTATGAATTGAGTGATTAGTAATATATTTGAATAAATGTTATAAACACGTGGATTTGTGTCTTTTATATCCATATTTGATACTGCATATTAGAAAATGATACCAAACATGCGGCTATTTAAGAAATGTAACGATATGTACACTTCACATAATTTTTTATGTGTTATCGGCCTCTAGTTCCATTTATGATGCCATGACTGGGTCAACAGATGTAAGAAAGTTGAATTTCATGTAGCAGATGCTCTCTTCCCAGAATTTTGGTCGGGGATTATTTCTACTTGAGACTTGTAAAAGGGTAAATAACTACCGGCCATTTTAATGTCTCTGAAAAAGCACAGCAACCCTTGTTATCTCCATGTGATCTAGATAAATGAAATGAATTATATGAAATTTAAACCTTTTTTATTCACTTTCTCTGAGTGACAATAAACATCCACTCTAGACTATATGTTCTGTTCGCTTGCTCAGGAATTGCATTTATCTTGAATGGTTTAATCTGATACTATTTTGCAGTTTGATTTTGATAGCGCTGCTCCACCAGAACAAGCTTGGCGGAGGAGATTGGACAGTCACGCAAATATTCTTAAGGAATTCAGTGTCACATTTAGGGAGGCAATTAAAATGGTAAAATTTTTTGTCGTTATAATTTTATTAATTATATATGTGCTATGCACATCCTAATATATATATATATATATATATTATATTAAACTTCATTTCTCACTTTTATGGCACTATGGTGCTGATTGTTTTAAGTTTCATATACTAGGTGCGGCTGGGCATACGCTTGTGGTCATATATCAGGGAAGAAGCTTCGCATGGAAGGGTAGATCGTGATCTTTTGCTCATAATAATTGTTGTTAGTGTCTTGGTTACTGGTGCATTTGCTATACAAGATGCTTTGGCTCTGAATAAGTCATTGATTTCCTTGCACTCTTATATGTAGAAAGCACCTATTGATCCCTTCACTAAAGAAAGTTGCAAGCCATCTGCGTCTCAAGGTGTTCCATTGGGAGCAATGGGGTAAGTAGTTGATGAGTAAGTTTGAGTCCATATTTACTTTATGGAGCAGGTTGGTCTCATTCAGCTTATCCCTAAATTACTTACAGAAGTGGCAGCATATCTAGAGGATTTAGAGGAGAGTTCAGGCAATGGCAAATTATCCCTGGTATATGTGAAGCTTCACCTGTCATGGCTAATCAGTTCTCTGTAATGCTCCTCCCTAAATATTATCATCTACTTGTTTTTACTTGTGAAATAGTTTCATTTTACTCATAAAAAAAAAGAAATAGTTTCCTTTTTTTTAATAAATATTTCCATTATATGTTTTCCCCGTGTCCGATAAATTTCTCTTTGGTTCCGTTCTTAAAATGAGTAATTCAATTTATTTGTACTGGAAGAGATGCGCAAATATTTCAATGCTTTGAGTTCTCTAGACATAAAATGTCGTTGAACGTAATGTTAGTGTCCTTCTGATACTGCAGATTTTTATTTCTCGAGATGGTGGCAATAAAAATTATGCATCAGTTTTGGCTCCAGGGCAACATGAAGGATTAGGGTAAGGAGGATATCAAACTAATGAAATTTGATAATCAAGAGATGCCTGTCTGTGAAGTTAAATGCCTGAACATGTCAAGCATACATTGATCTTATATATTTGACCTGCGTATCAAGGAGGGTAAAGTATTTTGACTTGTCTTTGAAGACTGCTGTAGAAGAGACTCACTCTGTGATTTAAAGTTGCACATTTGCACCTTTGCTTTTAAAATATGATGCCTTACCTGTCTCTTTTTTTTGGGGGGGTTAATAACCAAAAAAAGCACAAACTTTTCACATTTTAACAATTGTAGCATTAACTTTTTTCCTTAACCTAAAAATACACAAACTTTCGATTTGATAACAATTCTAGCACGGCGTCAAATTTTTCATTAATTTAGACGGAATCGAGGCCACATAGGGTGCCGGCTACCCCAATTGGGGGGTTAGCCACCCGCCAGAATCAGGAGAATCCCCAATTTGAGGATTCTCCCGATTCCGGGAGTGGGGGCGTCGATTCCAACCACCACCCCCCAATTGGGGTCGCCGGCGCCCTACCCCCGATTGGGGTCGTCGGCGCCCTCTGTGGCTTCGATTCCATCCAAATTAACAGAAAATTTGATGCTGTGCTAAAATTATTATCAAATCGAAAGTTTATGCATTTTTATATTAAGGAAAAAAGTTTGTGCTAAAATTGTTAAAATGTGAAAAGTTTGTGCTTTTTTTTTTAGATACATTCACACTGCTTATTATACACTCATTTCCTCAATCACCTGCCATGCCAATGAGATCTATATATTATTAGAACTTTAATATATAATAATTTAATCGAGAAATGAAAAGATATTCCAAAAATATATTATTAGTAACATTAAATGTTAAAACAGATTTATAAGAAGGCGAAGTGATGATTGCTGCTATGGCTGCCGAGCCACTCATCTGGCGGTCTATTCCAGCCTATTTTAGGATAACTCAGCATTGACCTGGGTGGATCCATAAGGCAGTAAATCAATCCTGATTTTGGTGGCTTTATAAGTGACAATGCTTGTCCGTTAAAACTTGATCATTAATAACGTTAGATTATATTTTCTTGCTAAAAGTTGCATTCCATGATATATGCTGTTGTGTGTTTAGAGTGTAACTTCTAATTAGAAATGTGAATTCTGTTGCAATTTACCTTTGAATAATTTAAAAGAGGGATGCATATATTTAATTTAAATTCAGAGTATGTAAATGGAATTTACCTTTACCTTTTTGAAACATGCGATGAGGGTCCATATTTGTCAAGATTGTCATTGCTATTCAGCAATCCTAGAAGGCTGTTTAGTGTAACTGTAGCGTGCATTAATAAATGTATTGCACAGTGGCCTTACCATTAGCACATTTTGTTGATCAGCATGAGAATATTTCAGTAAGGAAATTAAGGACAATATGCCTAAATAGGTGGTGGCCCTGCTTCCTGGTGTATGGACCTCTCCACCTCCCTTTAAAGTTATTGTTCTTCCTATTGTGTGGTTTGCAATATTCCTTTATGGCAACAAGTTGTGTACAGTGTTTAATCGGCACCAGTGTTGCCTTCTTGTGTACTTCTTAAGTTTGAAGCTTTGTCAGCTTAATTGTAGGTGCAGTTTTATTATTGTTTTCATAAAACCCAGCAACTTTTTCGTCTTCTGCAAGCTGTTATTGTTTTCTTGATTTTATTGTATGGCAGGAAAAAGGGCGATCTAGGTATATCATCTTGGGGTTGGAACCTCAGTGGTGACTGCTCCACATATCATGCTCTATTTCCAAGGGCTTGGACTGTATATGATGGTATTGAACTATCATTTGTTGAAAGCTTTGTTCTCAATATGCCTTTGATCTTGCTGTGGTAATAATAGCAATGACATCAATTAAAAATATCATCAGGCGAACCAGATCCAGAATTGAAGGTGTCGTGCAGGCAGATATCACCCTTCATACCACATAATTATAGAGATAGTAGTCTTCCTACAGCAGTTTTTGTTTATACGGTATGTCTTGCTCAACTTCTAAACAAGTGAATAAGTGACCATTTGAATGTTAGCATCCAGTATCCTGACAGTTACAGTGATGTCACTTCATTTTTCCAGGAGGTGTTTGTATTGTACTGACAAAAAAATTGCAATTACATCCAAATTATATTAAACTAAAATATGGATATAAGTGCTTGATTGCGTGATATGATATGGTTAGTATGATATCTAGTGTGATTATCTAATTTTATATCTGACCACCTACTTCTAATGGATACAAGGGAAACTGTAGAAAATCTTAATGAAAATCTTAGAAAAAGAGAGAATTCAAGGTCGGAGAGATAAAGATTGGCCTTACTTGCAGTCCTATAGCAAAACCATCCAGTGAATTGGTAGTACAAACAGCCCCATGCATGTGCACCTTTGTTTTTGTGATTCTTCAAGAGAATCCATGCTATATTTTCCTGCAGCTGCATTGCGCTGTAGTGAAATGTCTGCGTCATGCATCTTCTTTACTATAACTTTGATGCTGAATTTGTTCAGTGGGTTGTGGATTTTTCTGTTTTTATGAGTTTGTTAGTAAATTGCGAGTAATTTTGTGTAAGTTATTTGAATGCTTCATAGTTGTTTTCATAACTAGCTTGCATTTGGGCCATACTTTTGTAGTTAGTCAATACTGGAAAGGAAAGGGCAAAAGTCAGCCTTCTCTTTACATGGGCGGTAGGATGAATTCCTTCAAAACTCGTGAGCAATTTCTACGCTGTACTCGAATCTGTTATTCAGTCAAGGTGTTTGCTTATACAGAATTCAATTGGTGGAGTTTCTCACTTATCGGGAGACCATGTGAATGAACCATTTATGTAAGTATATCCAGTTTAGGTTCATTTTGTTTGTATCATCTTATGCAGATTTGTGAAACATAAATTTACTCTACTATTTTCAATTATAGTGGCGAAGATGGAGTCTCCGGTGTACTTCTGCATCACAAGCAAGTGATCAAACCCTAATTCCTTTTATGATGGTTGGTTTGCGCATTTCTCTTCATCATTTAATGTTAAGAGGCTAAAGTGAAGGCAAGGCTTTCTCAATCCTCCCTTCAAAATAAGAGATGATGAAATTACTACTACAACGAAGGAAGGAGAGAGAGAGAGAGAGAGAGAGAGAGAGAGAGAGAGAGAATTACCAACGGAAAAAAAAAGCATGGGAAAGAAAAGACAAGGAAAAAGGAGTGAGACTTTCATAGATTGAGATGGGAGTTTAGTCATTTGTACGGTGTGCTATGGATTAGCAATTCAATGCTGTGTCCTTTCCTAAAATACTAAAAGGTGCAACTTGTGCTCCTGCATGGCTGCGCATGTGGATACAGATATGGTCATCGATTAAGTCTGTCTTTGAAAAGTCCACGAATATACAATAGCCATGGAATTATCAATGATAATATCTTCAATGTTAGATTTTCAATTTGAATTATCATTTGTACCAAGCCACTGAAAAAAAATTTGCTAAGGCTTAGATTAGCCAGTAAAATAAGGGGTTGCACTCGTATTGTGCTTTAAGGCATGATTTGGCAAGCAAGTAAGAATGGAAGCTTGTAGGCCACTTTTTTATGATTGCAATTGGGTTTCAATTTGCTTGCTTGACTTCTGATCATTCTCATTATAATTAATTGCTTTTACTTGAACATATATATGCAGTTAAAACTCTTTCTGGAGATGTATCTCCTGTCAGACAGGATTTTCCATGAATTGCATGCATGTGAGATGCTTTCAAATTTCAATATTGTTGCTACATGACCAACTTTCAATCATTGCCTCTACCTGACCTACTTCTAGGAGCTTCATTCCTCTTTCTTGCATCAATTGCCAATTTTTATTGATGGAATAATCGGGAAAGAAATTCTGAGACATTTTTGTATCTTTCTTTCTGTGTTCTTTGTCTCCCTCTATGCTTTCATCTCGGTCACAAAATTTAGAAATTTATTGAAAGGGTAGTTTATTCTATTCACTCATATTTTATGTGGATAGTTGATTCTGTTTTCTTCATTTGCTCCCATTTCACTAGACCATATCAGTGGTGAAGCTCAATATTTTTTCTCTGCTCAATTGTCCCTTTTATTGATTCTAAACTATTTATTGGTGACATTTCAATTTGGGCCTTCTGTTACTCGTTGTGAGAGAGGCCTATATGGCTGCTGGTCTGTAAGTTCTTGCAGTCTGCAAGTTTTGCCAGCATGCAAATCCTTGTTTTCAGTGCTTACTCGAGAAACATTGTGCAGCAGTTCAAATTCTCTGAGGATAGTACCATCTTAATTTGTTCTTATACTTTGTATTTGGGGAGGGATGTGTTTTCTTATCATTGCAAATTTGTATTTCTTTATTGTTGCATTGCTTCAGGACCGCCAAAGGAAATCCTCCTGTCACATTTGCGATAGCTGCTTGTGAAACCCAAAATGTCAATGTGACTGTTTTACCTTGCTTTGGGCTCTCTGGAGAATCGTCGGTTACAGCAAAAGATATCTGGGCTATGATGGTCAAGGTAAGGGCTCTCAGTGTTCGTTGGATTCTGTAGTATTTTTGCTTTTCCAGAAATTGAGTGATCTTGTAATTCTCATTGATTCCTCGTATATTTAGTATACTCTCAAGTGAATTAGGGACAAAGCATCCCATTTCTATAAAGTCAGTACTGATTCAATAGGTCATCTCATTATCTACCTAATTTTGCCTTTAGGATGGCCAATTTGACCGGGAGAACTTTAATTCTGGAGCAAGCTTGCCCTCCTCACCTGGGGAAACACTTTGTGCTGCTGTATCCGCTTCTGCATGGGTGGAACCTCATGGGAAGTGTACTGTTGCGTTTGCTCTTTCATGGTCTTCTCCGAAAGTTAGGTTCTCAAAGGGAAGCTCATACCATCGGTAAGTTTAATCATCGAATAGCGTGGCATTTTTCTGTTGCTCTTAATTATTTTCATTCCACGATTTATGCTTATGATGCATGTCCAATTTCAGTTCTTTTGCATAGATAAATTGGAATTGTGTATAAGAATGTGTTTGGGGTGGTTGTGTGAGGCTCCATAATTATTTTCACAACTTTTGGCAAAATCAGCGTTTGCTGAAAATTGACTGGCGAAATTGGAAACAGCTCCTGCTAATTGCATCTCAAGCATCAATCAATTACCATAAAATATTATCAGAAACATCTTAACAACCTGTTAAGACTAGTGGTTAGGGTTTTGTATTTATTTTATCATCAGCAACCTTCCACACCAAGTTATTGTTGTCGTCGTCGTCGTCGTCGTCGTCGTCATCGTTGTTATTGTCGTCGTCGTTATTGTTGTTGTTATAAGAGGGCTTGAAATGTCCACCACTTCATTGTTGATTCATATTCATCTTCTTTATCATCATGTTTTATTCTTTAAAAATCGTAACGCCAATGTAGACAAATAGAAACCTAAAGCCCAAACTAAATAGAAAAGCAAAAATGGGAGAGTTGTTGAACTTCTTCTTGGAGATTCAAGCCCCTTAATAATCACTGCTCCATCTGCATTTCTGAACCAGCACCAACTGCATTTCTATCACCCTCCTGCCACCACTTTCACTATTGCTGCCGAATCCAGCAGTTAAGAAGCAGAAAACAGCTATCACTACGCGTAAACCAAGTGGAATCATATAACATGAGGAAAGCAAGACAAGGAAAGAGAGACCAAAAACAAGAGGAAAGCAATGAACAAGATGCAAGCTTTCCCTGGATGGAAGGAAGCTAGCTCATCATTCATTGCTTTCCTCTTGTTTCTGGTCTCTCTCTCTGTCTTGCTATTTCATGTTATGTAATTCCACTTGGTTTGCATACGGTGATAGTTGTTTTCTACTCTCTTCCCGTCTTATATAACTAATGTATAAGGTGGATAAATCCAAGCGATCTTTTTGTAGGCATTTGCCCCAAATGATTCCTATTGTCAAGTGTACCCATTTCGAATTTCATTCCAATCAGTATCTTTATCAATATGATGCTTCTGTTTGATACATTAAGAAAGCCGCATAAGTGAATATATAACCCACAAAAAGTGGCTAAATTGTGGTGTAATGTGTATGCCCCCTGTTCCAGTCATGGAACAGATGAAATAAATAAATAAAAATGCATTTTTGTCTTAAGAATGAAATCTTATTGGAACTGTCCATATCCAGTTCATGCTTCGGAATCATATCGCATGACAAAGGCAGAAAAAGAAATATTAGTAACTTGGTCTAGGGCATCTACCATTATACCTACAATGATTGGAAAAGGGGTAGAAAGGTTTCTGCTAAAGGGAAGATATTAAATTATTTTTACAAATTTGTAGGACAAGTCTGATGGAAAAGTATGGTTCTTCACATACCTTCCTCTTTTTCCCTTGGGGTATCCCGAAAAACATTCTATTTTTCTGCTCCAGTAACTTTTCTGATTTTCAAAACCACGCCAGATCTCTCTCCTTGTACATTTCTCTTTGTACGCCCTTTTCCTACCCCATAAAGTCGCTGGCAACCATTGACGCTGCCTGCGACCAAGCAGGGTGGGTGCTGGCTGGCATCAATGCCCCTAACCCCCTGGATCACGAAGACAGAGGGGTACGGGAGGAGAGGGAGATATGGGGTGGTTTTGCAAATTAAATCGAGCAAAAGAATTCTTTTCCTGGTGCCCAAAGAAAAGGGGGCTTAGAAAACCCAAAATATATAATGATAAATATTTATAATAATATAGGAGAAGAGTTAATGGAAAATAATGATCTCACATGAAAAGTGATGCTACGGTACACTAGACCAAGAAAATGGGGAAAAGGTAAACGCAGTATAAAATTTTTCCAAATCAACAATTTAAATAACATAGTGGCCACGATATGACAGGAAGAGACCCAGCTTTGTAGTATATCTAAGTAGATCTCTGGTTTTTGTTTTTTTTGTCAGTTGATCTGGTAGAAGTTCACTTTGTTTTTAGTGAATAATTTCTGGGATTTGAGCACTCGTAGTTTTTTTTTTTGATGAATAGCATTTATGTTGTTATGGTTGCAGGTTTTGCAACTGTACCGGCTAACTTGGCTAACAAATTAGAGAAATTGTTTTTTGTTTTTTCAGGAGGTACACAAAATTTTATGGCACATCTGAAAGAGCAGCTCTCAATTTGGTACATGATGCATTAAAGCGTACGTTGTTCTATAGGTTCGGTGGTGTTGCGCTGTTTTTGTAACAGCATGTAATTTTTTCTTTGGCCAATGTAATAACATATGAAAACATCAATCTGTCTTATATTTTACTTTGTTAAAATATTTTACTCAACCTTGTTAAAATATTTTACTTTCGAGTAACTTGCATTTGACTTGGTTGAACTGTTTATCAGATTATAAGCGATGGGAAGAAGAGATTGAAAAATGGCAGGCCCCTATCCTCAATGACGAAAATCTTCCAGAGTGGTACTTATATTCTGCTCTATGCAATGTTATGGTGGTTTACGTACGCTAGAGTATTGCTTCTTTACTTCTGCTACTCAAAAGTTTCCTGTTATTGATGTGGAACATGTGACGCATTTCATAATTATGTCGATGTTTGAACAAAGATTGCATTGAGTGTTACAACTCCCATGCTAAAAATCTATTTCTGCTTTTTTGACTTATGACCAAGGAAAGACCTCTGAGCTATAATGGGGAGAGAAATTTCTCCCCTCCAATTAGTGAGTAAATTAAGAATTAACCCTGGAAAGATATATTCCACATTAACGGGATCGTTGACTCCCTTTTCACATCTACTCGAACACTGACCCTTAAAAAGTAATTTAGTTGAATCATTCACCCAATTTACTTCGATCCATTCCCTGACCCTTTATGGGTTGTAACAGGATCATTGACCTGATTGATGTACTTTTGTGTGACGGGTCGATGTAAAAGTTAGGTGCAGGACCCAATTAATGTGAGGATATATCTATTAGGAATAAAGTAAAATTGTTAATGTACTTGATTTTTATCTTGAACCCTTAGCCTAGATAAAGCTAGTCCTACTTTTAACTGTATGTTTGTGTTGGAGGGAGATGAAGAGAGGGAAAGGGAAATGGAGGGGAGTGTATAAAAAATTTATTACAATTTGCTCCATCTCTATCCCTCTCTTTGCACTTCCCTCCAACTTAAGCACACCCTAAAATATTATCATCTATGTCACTTCGTCAAACTGTTGACGCCATTGTGAAAATGCACAAAGATGCTGATATACGTTTTGCTTTCCAATTTTCGGTGCTAGATGTTCATGCCTTTCCACACTTTGCAGGTACAAGTTCACTTTGTTTAACGAGCTCTACTTCTTGGTTGCTGGTGGAACAGTTTGGATTGGTAATGATCCTGTACCTAAACTTTTAGATCCCTCAGTTTTCTGCTATTTTAGCTGCTTTCTCGTACTAAAAGCTTTTCTAAGTCCGTTTCTCTTTCCTCAGACTCCTCATTGGTGGACGAAAGCATGAGAAATTATCCTAAGACAACGGAGAGAAACCTCGAGGCAAATAAATGTTTTGAAAGTCAGCAAAATTGTGTTGGATCAAATCATCTGACCACAATAGTTCCCAGTGATTTGGATCAAAACTGTGTTGGATCAAATCATGAACCAGGGATTCATCACAGGGAGACAGTTCCTGCAGAGTCTTCCTATTTCTTTAATTCTATGAGCCAACATGATGAGAGGAATGACGTTGGTCGATTTCTGTACTTGGAAGGAGTGGAGTACATCATGTGGTGCACATATGATGTCCATTTCTATGCATCCTTTGCCCTCCTCGAGCTGTTCCCCAAAATCGAGCTCAGTATTCAGCGTGATTTTGCTAAGGCTGTCTTGTCTGAAGATGGAAGGAGAGTCAAATTCCTCGCTGAGGGAAACTGGGGTATTCGAAAAGTTCGAGGATCCGTTCCCCATGATCTTGGGACCCATGATCCATGGCATGAGATGAATGCGTATAACATCCACGATACCAGCAAGTGGAAAGACCTCAACCCCAAGTTTGTCCTGCAGGTATACCGAGATTTCTCAGCAACAGGAGATATGGCCTTTGGGGTCGATGTGTGGCCATCTGTTCGTGCTGCAATGGAATATATGGAACAATTCGATCGGGATGAGGACGGTCTTATAGAGAATGACGGGTTTCCTGATCAAACCTATGATGCGTGGACAGTACATGGGGTGAGTGCCTATTGTGGTGGTTTATGGCTGGCCGCGTTACAAGCAGCCGCTTCCATGGCCCTTCAATTGGGTGATAGAGACTTTGCGGAGTGGTGTAAGAGCACTTTCTTGAGGGCGAAGCCTGCGTTTGAAGCGAAGTTATGGAATGGTTCTTATTTCAATTACGACAGCGGATCCAGCAGTAATAGCAAATCTATTCAAGCGGACCAACTAGCAGGGCAGTGGTATACCTTCTCATCAGGCTTACCTTCCCTTTTCGATGAGGGTAAAATAACGAGCACACTCCAGAAGATTTATGATTTTAATGTGATGAGAGTTAAGGGGGGTAAGATGGGTGCTGTGAATGGGATGCATCCAAATGGGAAGGTTGATGAGACATGCATGCAATCACGTGAGATCTGGACCGGCGTGACTTATGCTGTGGCTGCTACAATGATTTTTGCTGGAATGGAGGAGGAGGGATTTAAGACTGCTGAAGGTATTTTCACTGCGGGGTGGTCGGAAGAGGGATATGGGTAAAGTTCTACCTATGCCCTTTCTCTCTCATATTTTTCGTCTTTTCTATTATCTGCGACATGGCTATTCGTGGTGTTAGGTCTTTCCTTCACCTTCATTTTCTCAGAAATTCGTGATGAATTTATTGCCTTATATTGCTATGGAGTAGTTAAATCATTTGCTTTAGAGTTTTATCATGGATTAGCTTCTTGATGATGTTGTGGCATGGATTCGTTCTATTAAAGGGGCACAATTTTCTGAATATGAACGATAGAATGCTACAGTGATCGACTTTATCCCCGTACTGCTGTAAGTTTTCATGTAGTTTTAGAAAATTTCTCTGGCAAGATACCTGAAATGTTCTGTATGTCTTCTTGTGTTACAGATATTGGTTCCAGACGCCTGAGGCTTGGACGATTGATGGACACTTCCGGTCCCTCATATACATGAGGCCGCTATCCATATGGGGTATGCAGTGGGCTCTTTCCCTGCCCAAGGCAATACTCGAGGCCCCCAAGATTAACGTGATGGACAGGATCCACGTGTCGCCCAATAGTTGGAGACCTAAAGGGAATGAAATGAGCGTGAGGAGAATCGCGCCCAAAAGAGGGTGCTTCGGCAATTCCACCTTCTACTGTACATGCGAATAATCTCTCTCTCTCTCTCTGCATGTCGTCTTCTACATATCTGTCTGTCTTTCTACTGTACGCTTTGTTTCCTCGAACATTCCAGATGAATTTGTTTCTGGTCAGGGGTTTTAGTGGCAGCTTTCTTATTTTTCTTCCCAATAATTATGGCCATATGAGTTGTGCTTGATGTAATAATAATAAGGGGAAAATATGCCATACCATAATGTTTTGCTTTTGGGTAAATTTTATTATAATTTTTTAAAATTACGCTATATAACATAACGATTTGGGTTTAGTGTCAATTATACTTGAAGTTGAATTTTCTGTGAAAATTAATGATATGATCCAGCTAGAGGATCCTTCGCAGGGGCATGAGGAAGAATCCCAGGATGACAGGGTCCGGCATGAAGACGAGCTTTGGGATAAGCATGTGCCAGCTAGAGCAAGTACAAGAGCGCGAGCCAAGCGGATTCAACAAGCCATGCAAACGCTGTTATTGCATGTCCATGGAGGAGAAGTCGAGCTCTTGGGTGGGTTGCATGTGGAACAAGAAATCACGACCGTTCATAACTTAGAAATTTATTTAGAAGATGATCTCAGTTCAAAAGGCTAAATTTAGTTGTTTTTCAATTACTTGGGCCTATTTTATTTTTGGGCTCATTACACTTAGAATTTATTTTAGCTCAGTCTATTAACTCAATTAGGTTATTAGCTAGTATCTCTCTATAAATAGGCATGTGGCCTCCCTAGAGAAGATATTGATGCGAATCTCGACGAACCTGTCACAAGACCCAACAACAATAGAATGAGAACAAATCCAGGATCGTCCAATTAAGGTTTCGAGGATATGGAATATTGACCTGCTGACTATAAAGAGTCATAAATCAATATTATAATATGAAATATTGACCCGCTAGCTATAAGGAGCTAGAAATTAATATTATAAATGTCGGGAATCACAAGTCATCACACTTGCAATATCGGCGAAGTTGATGAAGAACAGCTTGATGCAAATCGTGGCACGACTTTAAGGGATTTAGTTCAAGTTCTAATTGGATCGATTACGCGAGCACGGGCAAAGAAGTTTAAAGATGAACTCAACGGCCTGATTCAAGAGGTTTGGGCTCAAGCAAATTCGTAGAGGCCTATTGGACATGAATCCCGTGATCAACAAAGATTCATTAACATGATTCAAGTTATAGAAGATTCCGGGCAAGGCTAAATTCAGTAAATGTTTGAGGAAGCTTCTAAAATATTTTTTGATCAAGAGAAGATATCATCATATTTGTTTAAAGTTTAAGTCTCATGGAGATATTTTCAGGATATTTAGATTTCATATCTTTATAGATTATGTCACATCTCTATCGATATTTTAGGTTTTATTTTCCTTATCTATAGGAGGAGATATAGCCAGATTATGATTACTTTATATTTATATATATTCATCTTAGTGAATTTTAATAAAAAATGAACATTCAGAAAATTGTGAGAGTATTCTCTTTGGTTCTTGAAGAACTAATTCGAACTTATCGGAAATTTCCGTGGCGTTCATCATCGACTTATCAAACGGCTTTCCATCACCGTTTGTGGCGTCTTCCTATATACTGAGGTTCTAGTTTCGCAATAAACAATGGGTTGAGGTCAGTTATACCAAGGTTCTTGTTTATGTTGTAAACAACGGGTCGAGGGTTTGTGATGCGAACCTCGACGAACCTGCCGCGAGACCCAACAACAATAGAATGAGATCAAACCCGGGATCGTCCAATGAAGGTTTCAAGGATAGGGAATATTGACCCAATGACTATAAAGAGCAACAAACCAATATTATGAACAGAATATTGACCCGCTAGCTATAAAAAGTTAGAAACCAATATTATAAATGTTGGGAATCACAAGTCATCACACTTGCAATACCGGCAAAGTTGCTGTAGAACAACTTAGAAAGAAACCTCTCTCACAAAGTTGAATGAAAACTGATCTATCTTTTCTAGGGAGGTTACATGCCTATTTATAGAGAGATTCTAACGGATAACCTAAATGGGCTAATGGACTTGGCTAAAATAAATCTTAAGTGTAATGAGCCCAAAAATGAAATAGGCCTAAGTTATTGAAAAACAACTAAATTTAGCCCTTTGAATTTCTAGAATATGAACGGTCGTGGCTTCTAATTCCACATGCAGCCCGCCCAAGAGCTTGACTACTCCTCCATGGACATGCAATAACAGCCCTTGCATGGCTCGTTGAATTCGCTTGGCTCGTGCTCTTGTACTTGCTCTAGTTGGCACATGCTTATCCCAAAGCTCGCCTTCATGCCCGACCTTGTCATCTTGGGATTTTTCCTCATGCTTGTGCGAAGGGTCCTCTAGCTGGATCATATCATTCCCCCTCTCTTCAAAAGGATTCGTCCTCGAATCTATGACAACCGACTTGATGGATGACTGTTCTAGGGGCATTTATTTGAGAAAGACATTCTTGAATTCCTCACTTTTCTCGCCAATGGAATGCTTGATTTGAAGTTGCTCTTCATCCATTTGGTTAGGTGGAAGCGGCAGTAGCGTTACGTTCAAACCATAGCTATCTAAGAATCGAGAAGCATTGTGACTATTCTCTTTGTCGTTGGGTTGAAACTCGATTGTGGGTTTCTCTTTTATTGGCTTCAAGGCTATTTTCTCTTCCTTCTTCGTCGAAGAACCCCACTTCAATTTACAAGAAGATGAACCAGAAGCTTCGTCATAGCCATCTAGCAACTGTTCAATCTACTTGTCTCGCCTTTCCAACCGATCGTAAATCAAATCAACCATCACATTTATGCGCTCAAATTGTTGCTGCATATCTCATATCATCATGTTGTAATCAGTTCCTCTGTTATTTTGATTATTTCCACTGCCTTCTTGTGGCATGATGAAATATGCAAGTGAAACTTTAGAAAATAGAAATGGACCTCACAACCACTCGCTCACGTGTTTGTACTCAGATTAATGTCACTCAACACTCGTGTTTCACTCAATTTTAGGCTTTTACCCTCTGATATACTCACCACTTTTGCCTTTTTTTTTCTCTCTAGATTTTCTCCTCAAAGTTCCTAAGGCCGTTTGGATTCAAAGTTAAAGTTATTTTGATTTTGATTTTGATTGTGGAAAAGGACAAATGAGATGTGATTATAAATTTGACTTGGAAAACGTGTATTTTTGTTGTGTAGTGTGTTGAGTTAAAGTTAAAATCAATTGTCTTTGAATCCAAACGGGGCTTAAGAAACTAAGCAATTCAATCGCAAGAGTAAAATCAATTGATTAGCCCAAAGCACTTATAATCATTGATTTCAAAAATTGAATTAAATTTAGGATCCAAATCTAAACGAGAAAGGAAATAATGTGGTAAATGAAGTTAACGAAATAACTGAGATGTACAAGGAAGATTTGTGGGAATAAGGAAACAAGAGATTTATGGAAAGTATCGAAATGGAAGGAATGAATGATTCTAAGAGATAAGAAAGGAATATGATAGGAAAATATTCAATTGAAAGGAAACAATATTAGATTTCCGAACGGCACTTTATATGCCAGTGGTCCATTAAAGTAAACAATAATATATATAAATGAAGGTAATTCAAGGATAATGACAGATATAGAAGAAAATAACATGAACTTTTGGAATTCCCTTAATTAGTAGTGATATCTAAGGAAACTTCTTCCACCAAAAAAGTTCAGATTTCACAAACAATTGCTATTTCCTTTATTTTTTTCAACTTTTTTTCCTTTTTTTTCCTCTGTATTTTTTTTGGACAAATTTTCTTTTCTTTGTTTTTTTTTTGAGATCTCCAATAAGATAAGTTGAAACTTTAAGGTTTTTTAGAACAGTTGGAATCAGCCAACAAAAATCACTTCTATCAACGATTTACGAACCCTAAGAACAATGGATAACAAAAAATGAAATAGGATAAGTGAAACCTGGATTGGAGCCAAAGCTCTGATACGAAATGATGCGAACCTCGACGAACCTGCCGTGAGACCCAACAACAATTGAATGAGATCAAACCCGGGATCGTCTAATGAAGGTTTCAAGGATAGAGAATATTGACCCGATGACTATAAAGAGTCACAAACCAATATTATAAACGGAATATTGACCCGCTAGCTATAAAGAGTTAGAAACCAAATATTATAAATGTTGATAATCACAAGTTATCACACTTGCAATATCGGCGAAGTTGTTGCAGAACAACTTAGAAAGAAACCTCTCTCACAAAGTTGAATGAAAATTGATCTATCTTTTTTAGGGAGGCCACATTCCTATTCATAGAGAGATTCTAGCTGATAACCTAAATGGGCTAATGGGCTTGGCTAAAATAAATCTTAAGTGTAATGAGCCCAAAAATGAAATAGGCCCAAGTTATTGAAAAACAACTAAATTCAGCCCTTTGAACTAGGATCATCTTCTAAATAGATTTCTAGGATATGAACGGTCGTGGCTTCTAGTTCCACATGCAATCTGCCCAAGAGCTTAACTACTCCTCCATGGACATGCAATAACAGCCCTTGCAAGGCTCATTGAATTCGCTTGGCTCGTGCTTTTGTACTTGCTTTAGTTGGCACATGCTTATCCCAAAGGTCGCCTTCATGCCCGACCTTGTCATCCTGGGATTTTTCCTCATGCCCGTGCGAAGGGTCCTCTAGCTGGATCATATCACATATACTTGCTACGGTGTCAATGGTACAAGAGTGATTGATCGTTGATTAAGTACAAATGAGTGTTTGTTCGTAAAGCCATCATGCTTCACACGCCTATCAAATTACCATGGACGCCCTAGCAAAAAGTGTCCTGTTTGCATCGGTACTACATCATACAGCACTTCATCTTCGTATTTACCGATTCGAAATGCAACTAACACCTCCTTTTTCACCCTTATCTCACCACTATCATTTAACCATTGCAACTTCTACGGCCTAGGGTGCTTCAACATGGACAGTCCCAATTTTTCCACCATGGTTGTGCTTACGACATTAGTACAACTACCACAATCAATAATCACATTACATACCTTGTCTTTAATGTAACACCTAGTGTGAAAGATGTTCTTCCGCTGTACTTCTTCAACTCCCTTTGTTTGCAAGTTCAATGCTCTCCTTGCCACCAATGTCAAAGCATCTGGAGCTAAATATTCCTCCTCGGGAATGTCCTCCAATGGGGGTATGTCATCGGGATCACTCTTTCTTTGGAATGATGGGATTTTTATCTTAATACTACCCAAGTTATTGTAGTCCTGATTCCTAACTTCTCTAAACCGCCCTCCACGTCTCCTATTACTAACAACCGAATCCCGATCATCTTCTTCATCAAAACCAACCCCATAATTCTCTTCATCTTCAACCCTCACTTCCCTCAGTTGAACTCTTTCCCTCCCACGTGCATTAGGAGCGTTTCGTGGCTGCTCCACACGTGTGTTCTCCATCCGATCTATCCGTTTATGAACCTACTCTAACTCCAACCTCATCACACGCCTCATCTCACTCATCACGGCCTCTATAAGTATTTTCGAATCAGTCAATTCCGTAGCGCCTTCGAGAATACTCTTAGAACTGTTGTGAGACATGATTGCTACAAAATAAAATTAGAAAGAAAGGACCTCACAATTCTCTCCCATACGTGTTTACACTCAAGAATGAGAATCACTCTACACTTGTATTTTCACTCAAACAAACGTGGCTTTTAACCCTCTAATGTTCTCGCAACTCCCGCATTTTTTCACTCGATAATTCTCTTTCAGATCTCTTTAAACAAAACGAATAATTCTCCAAAATTTCCAGCAGCAATTCACCAAGAACTTACCAAGGAAAATTAATGATCAAAGGAAATTTAAGGAAGAAAGGAAACAAGAGAGAAGGCAACTACTATGAAGGATTAAATAAACCAGAATGTTATATGTAATTCTGGGAACAGAATCAATGTAGATCACAAAGAAAGGGAAATAACAACTTTAGAATTGTCTGATGCAAAGAATTTGAATCAAATTGACTACAACAGCTACTTTCTTTTCTTTTGTTCTTTCGTTTTTTTTTCCCAATTTTTTTTTGGCCGATTTTTTTTGACTAATAACAATCCTGAAAGAACAAACTTGACGAAACGAAGCTCAACAAATTGAAACGAAAACCTGATTTGGAGCCTTGATGCTTTGATACCAAATGATGCGATTCCCATTAAGAATGACGAAACCCGACAATTAAAGGAACCCAAGATCATTCCACGATCAGATATGATTGACAAACCCTTGACCCGTTGTCTACAACATAAACAAGAACCTTGGTATAACTGACCTCAACCCCGTTGTTTATTGCGAAACAATAACCTCGGTATATTGGAAGACGCCACAAACGGTGGTGGAAAGCCGTTTGATAAGTCGATGATGAACGCCACAGAAATTTCCGATAAGTTCGAATTAGTTCTTCAAGAACCAAAGAAAATACTCTCATAATTTTCTGAATGTTCCTTTCTATTAATAATTCGCTAAGATGAATATATATAGACATAAACTAATCCTAATCTGGTAATATCTCCTTCTATGGATAAGGAAAATAAAACCTAAAATATCGATAAAGATATGAAATCTAAATATCCCGAGAATATCTCCATGTGATTTAAACTTTCAACAAATCCGATGATATCTTCTCTTAATTATCAAATATTCTAGAAGCTTCCTCAAACACTTGCTAAATTTAGCTTTGTACGGAATCTTCTACAACTTGAATCATGTTGATGGATTTTTGTGGATCACGCAATTCATGTCCAATAGACCTCCACGAATTTGCTTGAGCCCAAACTTCTTGAATCAGGCCATTGAGTTCATCTTTAAACATCTTTGCTCGTGCTCGCGTAATCGGTCCAATTGGAACTTGAATCGGTTGGCTTATGTACCCGAAGCAAAAAAGGCGGGTTTATGCACTTGGAGCAAGAAAATGGGGCTTATGGACCCGGAGTTATAAATGGTGGGCATATTGACTCGCAGCTGCAAAAGGCGGCGTTATGGACCTGGGGCAGTACACGGTGGGCTTTTGAACTCGGAGCAGAAAAAGGCGAACTTATGGACGCGGAGCAGGAAAATGGGGGCTTATAGACCCAGAGCTATAAAAGGCGGGCTTATGAACCTGAAGCAGTAAAATGCGAGCTTACGGGAAGAGTGTTTACCACATGTTGAGTTTGCTTATAACAGATCTGTTCATTCTGCTACTAAATTTTCACCATTTGAAGTTGTGTACGGATTTAATCCTTTAACTCCATTGGATTTATCTCATTTACCTTTGACTGAGCATGTTAATTTAGATGGAAAAAAGAAAGTTGAATTTGTCAAGCAGATTCATGAGAAAACAAGACGCAACATTGAGCGAAGAACGGAGCAGTATACAAAACACACCAACATGGGCCGTCATAAGCTGATTTTTGAACGCAGAGATTGGGTTTGGTTGCATATGAGGAAAGAGAGATTTCCGGCGCAGAGACGTTTCAAACTGCTTCCAGGAGGAAATGGTCCTTTTCAAGTCTTGGAGCACATCAATGACAATGCTTATAATCAATGACAATCAAATTTGTTTGAACTTTAAATTTCATAGAGATATTCTAGAAATATTTAGATTTAATATCTTTATAGATTAAGTCATATCTCTATCAATATTTTAAGTTTATTTTCCTTATCTTTAAGAGGAGATATGGCCAGATTAGGATTACTTTTGTGAGACCGGTCTTGACCAAATGCACATATATAGGCACACATATACATATACATATGCACATGTATATAATATACCATAATTTGTGGCTGGATCTTTAAATGTATATAATATACCACAACTTATGGCTGGATCTTTATCTATATGAAAAAAAAGCGAAAAAGTGAGAAGTCAGATAGAGATGAGTGTAGAATGGGCCAAGTGGCCTCCTTTTCAGTAGCCCTTTTCTTCCCACCGCCTTTGACCATTTTTGACCACCTTTTTTTTTTATTCTTTTCTTCCTTATTTAAGCCATACCCTCCCTTGCTTTATCCCTAGCTGAGAGAAAACGAAAATGAACCAGAAGAGAGAGAGAGAGAGAGAGAGAGAACTAAACTAAGTTGAGAAAATTCTTGGAGAAGAAGAAGAGGAAGAAGACTAAGTTGGAGTATTGATTAGTAAGTTGATTATTTATGATTTAAACATTCATATTTACTATGTTGTACATAGTTTGTGGCTCTTCTTGCATCCATCTTAGGTGATCAAGTTTCAAAAGGTTAGTTTACGGGAATTTAGTTAGCTTTCCTAGCTGATATAGGTTGAATTCGACATATTTGGAGTTAATCTCATGTTGTTTTGGAATGAGTTGGTCACTTATATAAGCTGAATAATTCGGTTGTAAGGCAGGGGGCAAATTTCTTAGTTGAGTTAGGAGGTTTCTAATACACATAGCTATGCCCTTCTGAAAATCTATATATACATATATAGATGTAGACAAGTGTGTGTACATATGTATATATATGCATATATTTTGCTCTTTGAGCTGACTATGAATTAGAGAAGGGATCTGATTTGAGAATTTATCATGCATTATAATGATATCATGTGATGGATTGATTGAATAAGCTCTTGTTTATTTGTATTTTGGAACCAAAGAAGTACTTAAAATTCCTTGCACTCTTCTTGAATTTGGCTGATCAAATTGGTCATCCAGTTGATATATATTGCAACGAATCCTAAGTTGATATAATTTGAGGAATACACGTGTATATCATTTTGCATTGTTCCCTATTTAGAGAGTTAGTCAGGAACCGAAAGGGATAGGGAAGAAGCATTTATTAATTACAAACATCTTATATTATAGCTACATCCATGAAATAACACGGGAGATAAATTGATGTGCTTCAGATTGCAGCCCAACATGCAATTGAATTTTCGGGTCCAGACACTCATTCTAGAAGACTCCAAAATAAGAATTTAGCTTAATTAGATATTGAGTTTCCTATATTGCTATGATATAGTTTCCCTTAATTAGATATTATTTCCTATATTAGCTTGAGTCAGCAATCTTAAGTTTCCTATTTCAAATTATTGCATTACTCTATTTTAGGAAAGTAATCTAGAGGATATCAGATATCAGTTTCCTATATTATTAGGTGTTAGTTTCCTATTCTAGAGTCAATGGAGGTGTATTCTCTCTATATAAATATGCACCTTATTGTAAGAGAAGAAGAGACAGACTTTGATGAACAGACTTTGATGAATATTTGAATGAAATTGCTTAGAACGTTTCTTATCTTTTCTTATCTAAACAAGTTCATTGTTTAGTGGCGAAAACCTCGATTCTTATCGTTCTTCCTTGAGCGTGGCGAATCAACCCAACTTTTCTTACTCGTGGCGAGTCATCTTAACGAGTGAGTTTTGTTGGTTCTACCCTCCACCCTTCTTTCTTATCAATTTCTGGTTCGTGAGCCTATCATTTGGTATCAAAGCGAAGGTTCTATCCTTGTTGGCCGAGTGAAACACGTGTGCTTGTGTGGATTTTTTATAAATATGCATTGATTATGGCTAAAAGCAATCCTGAACGAGTTCCAAGAGGGTTTACTTTCGACCAAGACTTGCCTCTCACATTCCAGCAGACGCGAGAGGAGTTCATTGCACGGCTCGAGTGAGTGACCCAAGCCCTCGAGAGTTTCAGTGGAATAAGAAGACACCAATGGGTGCAGAAGGATTATCCCCCAAAGAGAATTCCGACTTTCAACGGAAGCATGAGCGCTGAGGAATACTTGGCATGGATTTCGGATGTGGACTGATTCTTCGACTACTACGGCATCCCGGATGATGGAAGTCGAGTTGTTAGAGTTGTTTATCGGCTAAGAGGCAAAGCGTCTACTTGGTGGGAGAAATTGGAAAATAATCGTCTTCAAGATGGAAGGAATCTGGTATTTACGTGGAGGCACATGAAGCAACTCTTGAAGGTCAGATTCTTTCCTTTGGGATACGAAGAACGCCTCTATGAATCTGAAGACGGTTGCATAAAGTCTACCTATCCTCTTAAGCATGGAAAAACAAATGCTTTTCCTATGACAATTGTTGATGTCGAGGAAAAAGTACAACTTGAAGAAGCTTCTATGAAGGGTGACAAATTTAATGAAGAAAAAGTGGAGTCTAAGAATGAAGCAGCTCAAGCGTCACAAGATAATAATGTTCTGGTCGAGAATGATTTAGCGATTGGCAAGATTATTCGGGAGGAACTAATTTCAAAGTCTGAAGAGAAAGTCCAGGCTGAACTATTTTTAGACCCCGGCCAAGTGGAACTTCAAGAAGTAATTGCTATTAAAGATTCGTCGATGGTGTTTCATCCAATCGAGGCAAAATTTGCCAAAGCATATACGACTCAACCGAGGAAGCAACAGTTTAGGCAACGAGTTGATTGGCGAGGAAGAACAAAGAATCTGATCTATGAGGAATTACAAGAGAGGGTTCGTACAGAAAAGTTGGTCATTAAGTGGCAAGCTAAAAAGAACCGAAACGCACACATGAAGACAAGCAGAAGATTGACAAAGACTCGAGGACGCGTCTTTTTCCAACCGAGAGGGAATGATGTGCTTCAGATTGCAGCCCAACATGCAATTGAATTTTCGGGTCCAGACACTCATTCTAGAAGACTCCAAAATAAGAATTTAGCTTAATTAGATATTGAGTTTCCTATATTGCTATGATATAGTTTCCCTTAATTAGATATTATTTCCTATATTAGCTTGAGTCAGCAATCTTAAGTTTCCTATTTCAAATTATTGCATTACTCTATTTTAGGAAAGTAATCTAGAGGATATCAGATATCAGTTTCCTATATTATTAGGTGTCAGTTTCCTATTCTAGAGTCAATGGAGGTGTATTCTCTCTATATAAATATGCACCTTATTGTAAGAGAAGAAGAGACAGACTTTGATGAACAGACTTTGATGAATATTTGAATGAAATTACTTAGAGCGTTTCTTATCTTTTCTTATCTAAACAAGTTCATTGTTTAGTGGCAAAAACCCCGATTCTTATCGTTCTTCCTTGAGCGTGGCGAATCAACCCAACTTTTCTTACTCGTGGCGAGTCATCTTATCGAGTGAGTTTTGTTGGTTCTACCCTCCACCCTTCTTTCTTATCAATTTCTGGTTCGTGAGCCTATCATAAATTGATGCATATTTTTACTCTTATTTAGTATATTATCTAACCCTTATGTTTAAACTAAATAAGGGCTGAGGAGACCGAGACTATACACCTGGAAAGCTCGACCCATTGAGCTATTATTTTCAGGGGTCTTTGTGAGTACTTTCTTCCATTGTAAAATGATAGTAAATATTTATATGTATGGTTATAGATAGGAAGGTGGCTGAATGATTGAGGTTGATGTATATCTTGAGTATGCTTGTGATTGTTTAACAGTAGCCATTGGGACCGTTGGACCCGGCGGATTATAAAAGGGGCTTGATCGGCCGCCGAACTCGACGAAATATAAATAGGGACTTGATTGGCTGCTGGACCCGGCAGAATATAAACAGGGGCCTGATCGGCCGCTGGACCCAGCGGAATATAAATAGGGGCATGATCGGCCGCTGGACCGGCGGAATATAAATGAAGGTCAACTCTTACCGCCAGAGGTTAATGGGCGGCCTCCGCTTATGAGATATGATATATGAATGAACAGATAATTTCTTTGAGGTATGCGGGGTCACGGTACCGTCATAACTTGTCATAAGGAAATGCGATCCCATGGCTATATCGTTGATTACTTGTGATTGGTTGTCAAATGAGTGGTGGAAGGGATGATATTGGTAATGGATTCCATATTATGGTAGAATATGTACATATATATATATATGTATATATATCTATATGTGATTGATTGCTTGTGAATCGTGATAGTAATGTATTAGCTCATTTTACTTTGGAATATAGTACTCACTAAGTTGCAGCTCACTCCCTGCATACTTTTTTCCAGATGAGCTAGAAGCTAGGCTAGCCGCACAGGAGTACTTTTGGATAACGGTGATCAGCGCAAAGGATTTTGGTAAGTAGGCCCACCCATAGTATATGTAGTAAGTGTTCGTAAATGTTACAATCCTGTTACGACCTGAAACTTTTGTTTAGTTGGTTTAATAGTATGGTTGTTGCTGAACACACTATTGAGAGCATATATGTACATTAGAATCCGTTAGATTGATTATATATTCATGTAGAGCATGCCGAGTTAGTTTAAAGGTTGGATGTGTTATAGAAGTATACTATATATATATATAAGAAAACTTTTCGTTCAGTCTGTGTTACAAAATGGTTGCAACTGAGTACTCTTTGAGAGTTTTATGCATATATCAGAATTAGTTAGGTGGTTATATGTTTATATAGAGCTTGCTGGGTTAGTTCAATGTGTTGGGAGTTAGGAAAACAGATTATACATATATGAGTTGCGTATATGACAATGGATATTAAGGAATAAAGGGGAAACTCTGCTATAAGTTTCGGGTCGTGACATTTTTGGTATCAGAGCCTAGGTTATAAGATTCTGTAGACTTAGTGCACCCGATCCCCGCTCTTTTTAATTAGCTGCGGCCCCAAGACGGGATATATCTCATAATTGTGTTTGTTAAATGCTTGACTAACTTGTGTATTGCTTAGGAAATTAGCAATGGGACCCAAACGTGCGAGGCGGGGTCGACGTAGGTACCGCACAACCGAGAATTTAGCTGATCAGAATGCAGCTGAGCCTATAACAAAAGATCAAGTGTCTCAAGCTCCTCAAGAGGCTGCTGAGGCTCCCAGGAATCAAGATCCGCCAATCCACCAAACATTAGCCGCCATGACTCGTCTAGTTGAGCAGCAAGCACAACTAATTGAGCAACAAACGGCTTTCTTCCAGAGGCAAGCAGCACAGCCGAGTGCATCCACATCTCACATGAAGTCACAATTGACGCCATATGAAAGGTTCAGGAAATATGGTCCATCTAGTTTTTCGGGAAGTGTTGATCCGATAGAAGCGGAGAATTGGATAACTGGAATGGAGAGGATTTTCTCAATCATGGAGGTTTCAAACACCCAACATGTGGCACTTGCGACATTTATGCTAGAAGGGGATGCTCAGTACTGGTGGGAGGTTACTCAGAGACGACTGAACACAAACTCTTCACACGTTATCACTTGGGCTGAGTTTACGCAAGCATTTTATAACAAGTACTTCCCAGCCTAGTTTCGGCGAGCTAAGGAGAGGGAATTTTTGAATTTGAAGCAAGGGGACCTCAGCGTAGCTGAATATGAAGTAAAATTCACCAAATTGTCACGTTTTGCCCCGACATTGGTAAGTGATGAAACTTCCAAATGCAGTAGGTTCTTGGATGGATTAAACCTCAATATTAGGTCGCGCGTTTTCGTTCTGGAGATCCCATTATTTTCAGATCTGTATAATAAAGCCATCATTGCTGAGGAGGACTTACGAGAGGAAGTTCTTCAGAGGGAACAAAGTAGAACTCGGCCTAGTAGCTCAATTGTAGAGGGTTCCTTCCGACCCCCAAAAAGAGGCGGGTTTACGCAGGGCTTCAATTGAGGGAAATCAACATATAGCAGTTTCCACAATGGTCTCATGAAGATAAGGGCATGAGAAGTCAGAGTGGCAGGATTTATGGTGGAGCTAACTTTCCAAGGCGTCAAAATTGTCAGAATTGTGGTCAATTTCATTCCGGTGCTTGTCAAGTGCAGTCTGGGAGTTGTTTTCATTGTGGACATCATGATCACTTGAGAAACAATTGCCCACAATTAAGGGGTGAAGGGGTTACTTGTTTTAGATGTGGCATGAAGGGACATGTACAAAGGAATTGTAAGCAGCCTATAGTTGCGGCATCTAGCAGTGCTAGTGTGGGCAATAGACCATCGGTGGTGAGAGGCCGTGGGCAGATGAGTAGCAATAAGAGTGTGCAAAGCTGAGGGGGCGGATCGAAGGTGAGCTCAGCAAGCCAGGCAAATAGACCAATGACACAGGGTAGAGTATTCACCTTAACGAAGCGGGATGCAGAAGCTACTCCTACTGTTGTGACGGGTACGTTAAATCTCTTTAATAAACCTGCTAATGTACTTATAGACCCAGGGTCCACTCATTCATATATCTCATTTTCATATGCATTCTGATAGACCACGAGAGTTATTAGATAGTCGTATGTCCATAGCTACACCGACCGAGGAAAGTGTGGTAGTTGGGGAAGTGTATCGCAGTTGTGGGCTACAGTTAGGGGATAAGGAAATGTTAGTAGATTTAATACCCTTAAGTATTTGGGATTTTGATGTTATCCTCGGGATGGATTGGCTTGCTTCTCACCATGCTTCGGTGGAGTGTTTCAAGAAGGAGGTTATCTTTAGAATACCGAATGAGCCTGAATTTAAGTTTCATGGAGATCAGTTGGGTGTTCCATTCAATGTTATATCATCTCTCGAGGCGATGAAACTTTTGAAAATGGGGTGTGAATGATATTTGACACATGTATTTGCTACCGAGATCCACTCACTAGAACTTAGTGAAATTCCAATGGTCTGCCAGTTTCCAGATGTTTTTCCTGATGACTTACCTGGCCTTCCTCCTGATAGAGAGATTGAGTTTACTATAGAGTTAGAGCCCGGTACTGCCTCGATTTCCCGCTCACCGCATCGTATGGCCCCAATAAAGCTCAAGGAATTGAAAGTCCAGCTACAAGAATTATTAGAAAAAGGATTTATCAGGCCTAGTGTGTCTCCTTGGGGTGCTCCAGTTTTGTTTGTGAAGAAGAAGGATGGCTCATTCAGATTATGTATAGATTATCAACAGCTGAATCGGGGAACGGTGCGCAATAAATATCCTTTACCTAGGATAGATGACTTGTTTGATCAACTCCGAGGTGCTATCGTCTTCTCGAAGATCGATCTTAGATTGGGATATCACCAGCTGAAGATTAAGGACTCTGATGTGCCCAAGACTGCTTTTCGCACTAGGTATGGACACTATGAATTCCTTGTGATGCCTTTCGGGTTAACAAATGCTCCAGCACCTTTTATGGATTTAATGGATAGAGTCTTCCAGCCATATCTTGATCAGTTTGTGGTGGTTTTCATCGATGATATATTGGTATACTCGAGGAACCGGAATGAGCATGAAGAACATCTCCGAGTAGTGTTGCAGATTTTGAGAGAAAGAAAACTTTATGCTAAGTTTAGCAAATGTGAGTTTTGGTTAGACCGAGTGGGATTCCTCAGGCATGTGATTTCAGGTGATGGTGTATCAGTGGATCCCACGAAGATTGAAGCTATCTTGAATTGGAATCGCCCTACAAGTGTAACAGAGGTGAGGAGTTTCCTAGGATTAGCTGGTTATTATCGAAGATTTGTGGAAGGATTCTCCCTTATTGCTGCACCCCTGACTCGATTAACGCAAAAGAGTGTGAAGTTTGAATGGACAGATGAGTGTGAGCAAAGTTTCTAGGAGTTGAAGAAGAGATTGACCACTGCCCCAGTGCTTGTTATTCCGTTCACTGATGAAGGGTTTGTGATATATAGTGATGCATCCCATCAAGGCTTAGGTTGCGTATTAATGCAAAATGGCAGAGTGGTGGCTTATGCATATTGGCAACTAAGGAATCATGAGAAGAATTACCTGACACATGATCTTGAATTGGCAGCTATGGTATTCGCTCTCAAACTTTGGAGACATTATCTGTATGGAGCAAGATGTGAGATTTATACAGACCACAAGAGTTTGAAATATTTGTTCACTCAGAAAGAACTCAACTTAAGACAGAGGAGATGGATGGAATTAATTAAATATTATGATTGCACGATCAACTATCATCCAGGGAAAGCAAATGTCGTGGCAGATGCATTAAGTAGGAAATCAATAGCAAGATTAGCAGGTATGTGGAGTGTTCACGACACACTTATTAATGAATTTAGGTCATTGGAAGTTAAACTAGAGGCGACCAGTTCTGGAACCTTGATGGCTATTTATGATGTGAAGCCCGTGCTAATTGATCGAATTCGAGAAGCGCAACAAGTAGATCCATTTTTGGTAGAGATGAAAAACAAGATTAAGGAAGGCAGAGTAAAGGAAGACAAGAAGTTTGAATTTCTTTTGAAAGAGGATGACACACTTATGTTCGGGAATCGAATCTGTGTACCTGACGACATTGAAATAAAGAGAGAGATTCTTGCGCAGGCTCATAGCTCACCATATGCAATGCACCCCGGAAGCACTAAGATGTATTATAATTTAAAGAGAAGCTACTGGTGGTATAACATGAAAAAGGAGATAGCCGAATATGTTGCTAAGTGTCTAGTATGTCAGCAGGTTAAAGTAGAACATCAACACCCATCCGGGTTATTACAACCTCTTCCGGTACCTGAATGGAAATGGGAGAAGATCACCATGGATTTTGTCTCGGGACTTCCACGAACACGAAGAGCGCATGATTCTATATGGGTGATATTATCAGATTTGTTTGAACTTTAAATTTCATGGAGATATTTTAGGAATATTTAGATTTCATATCTTTATAGATTAAGTCATATCTCTATCAATATTTTAAGTTTATTTTCCTTATCTTTAAGAGGAGATATGACCAGATTATGATTACTTTTGTGAGACCGGTCTTTACCAAATGCACATATTTAGGCACACATATACATATACATATGCACATGTATATAATATACCATAATTTGTGGCTGGATCTTTAAATGTATATAATATACCACAACTTGTGGCTGGATCTTTATCTATATGAAAAAAAAATGAAAAAGTGAGAAGTCAGATAGAGATTAGTGTAGAATGGGCCAAATGGCCTCCTCTTCAGCAGCCCTTTTTCTCCCACCGCCTTTGACCATCTTTGACCACCTTTTTTTTTCTTCTTTTCTTCCTTATTTAAGCCATACCCTCCCTTGCCCTAGTTGAGAGAGAGAGAACTGAACTGAGTTGAGAAAATTCTTGGAGAAGAAGAAGAGGAAGAAGACTAAGTTGGAGTATTGATTAGTAAGTTGATTATCTATGATTTAAACATTCATATTTACTATGTTGGACATAGTTTGTGGCTCTTCTTGCATCCATCTTAGCTGATCAAGTTTCAAAAGGTTTAGCAATTTCTCGGTTCAAACCACATAAAAACCTGGCCATAGTTGCCTCTTCATCTTCTTCAATGTTTACCCGAATCAAAGCTATTTCCATCTCCTTGTGGTAGTCTTCCACGCTCCTCGTCCCTTGCCTTAGACTTTGCAATTTTAAATGCAAGTCCCGATAGTAATACGATGGACCAAATCGCCTCCGCATGACAGTCTTCATCTCATCCCAAGTCTCAATAGGCCTTTCATGGTTCCTTCTTCTTTCCTTAACCAATTTGTCCCACCAAACGATGGCATAATCAGTGAATTCCACCGTTGCAGGCTTCACTTTTTCTCTTCCGAGTAATTATGGCAATCAAATACAAGCTCCACCTTCCTCTCCCATTCGATAAAAGCGTCAGGGTCATTCCTCCCTTGAAAAGGTGGTATTGTCATTTTAGTACTCCCAATATTTCTATCTACTCCATCTCTAATTGCTTGATCTCGCCTACCATGTCTTCGCCCCTCATTCCTAACTCCTCTGGCTCTCTTCACACTTCCCACGGATGCAATTTCATCATCCTCCTCATAATCTTCATCTTCTTCATCGTGAGGATTCGCCGGCTGGCGGATTAGTCTCCTTGCATTGGGAACTTGCACATGCTGTCTGGGTTGCTCCCTCTGCATTTGATCAATTCGTTGATCTTGCCGGTCCATTCTATCACGGATATCTCCATTAACAACTTTCAATCTCTCGAATTATTGCTGCATGGGTTTCAAAGTAAAAGCCACATCTTGTTGGCCGGCATTACTTCCATCCCCGGTTGTAGATTCATTGCCTTTTCCTGCGAAGCTCATGTTTGCACTATGAAAAGAAAATTGGTGTTAGGACCTCACAACCACTCGCTCACGTGTTTGCCCTCAAATTATCGTCGCTCAACACTCGTGTTTCGCTTAGTTCAATGGCTTTTTCCCTCTGATATGCTCACCACTCTTGCCTCTTTCCACTCTAATTTCCTCCTCAAAGTTCTTTAAAGAACTCAGCAACTCACAAATCAAAGGCAACTAGCTCATAATAATTCAAAACAACAATTAATATATTGGCCCTAACTTGGACACAAACTAACAGGGAAATAAATGGTTAAAGGAAAGTTAACCAAGGAAAGATTTTAGGAATGAAGAAAGGAATATATCAGAGTAATATATGGATGGAAAGATATGGAGGATGATATAGGGAAGGGAATATGGAAGATCAGGTATTGGGTAATTATGGGAGCAAAATCAACGGGAATCAACAACAAGGTAAATAACAATTTTAGAATGATCTGATGCAAAGAATCCGGATCAAATAGACACCGACGGCTTCTTTCTTTTCTTTCTATCTTTTTTTTTCAGCTATATGTTTTTTGGCCAAATATTTTTTTTTGCTCTCCTTTTTTTTTTGCTACTAATCAATCCAGAACAAACAAGTTAGATGGAATGAAATTCAACGAATTGAAACGTAAAGGATAGGATAAACCTGATTTGGAGCCTGATGCTCTGATACCAAAATGATGGGCACTACATCACAAAGAACTTTATCCTTGTATCTCCCAATTGTAAAGAAAACCAGAACTTGCTTGTTCACATTCACTTCTCCACTTTCATTCAACCATTGCAGCTTATATGGCCTAGGATGCTTCAATGTACGCAATCCCAACTTGTCAACAAGTAATTTACTAGTCACATTCACACAGCTACCCCCATCAATGATCAAACTACATACCCGATCCTTCACTTGGCATCTGGTGCGGAATATATTTTCCCTTTGCACATCATCCCTCTCTTCTTCCTTAATTTGTAGATTCAGTGCTCGCATGATTATTAAGGCCTTCCCCTTAGCAGCATATTCATAATCACTACCAGAATCATCTTGTGTTGGCATTGAATCACTTTCCTCCTCTTCAGTTTCAATTTCCCCGCTATCCAGCATGATCATTGCCCTTTTATTTGGACATTGAGAAGCAATATGCCCAGACCCCAAACACCGAAAACATTTGATATGTCTATTCTTTTGAGGTTGGGGTATAGAGTTTACCTCTCTCCTTATTGTCCCCTTGGCTCTTGCTCATGCTCCTTTCAGCATTCGATTTCTGTTTCTCTACTGGTCTTGAGCTGGCATCCCATTTCGACTTCCAATTTGAAGATCCCGAATAAGAACCACCATCATGCTTAGCTGGTCTCCTTCTCTTGAGTTGCCGTTCTACTTTCATGGCCATAGTTGCCTCTTCATCTTCTTCAATGTTTGCCCGAATCAAAACTATTTCCATCTCCTTGTGGTAGTCTTCCACGCTCCTCGTCCCTTGCCTTAGACTTTGCAATTTTAAGTGCAAGTCCCGATAGTAATACGAGGGAACAAATCGCCTCCGCATGACAGTCTTCATCTCCTCCCAGGTCTCAATAGGCCTTTCATCATGGTTCCTTCTTCTTTCCTTAACCAATTTGTCCCACCAAACAATGACATAATCAGTGAATTCTACCGCTGCAAGCTTCACTTTCTTCTCTTCCGAGTAATTATGGCAATCAAATACAAGCTTCACCTTCCTCTCCCATTCGATAAAAGCGTCAAGGTTGATGCGAACCTCGACGAACCTGCCACGAGACCCGACAACAATAGAATGAGATCAAACCCGGGATCGTCCAATGAAGGTTTCAAGGATGAAGAATATTGACCCGCTGACTATAAAGAGCCAGAAACCAATATTATAATATGGAACATTGACCCGCTAGCTATAAGAAGCTAGAAACCAATATTATAAATGTCGGTAATCACAAGTCATCACACTTGCAATATCGTCGAAGTTGCTGCAGAACAGCTCAGAGAAAACCTCTCTCACTAAAATTGAATGAAAACTGATATATCTTTTCTAGGGAGACCACATGTCTATTTATAGAGAGATACTAGCTGATAACCTAAATGGACTAATGGGCTTGACTAAAATAAATCCTAAGTGTAATGAGCCCAAAATGAAATAGGCCCAAGTTATTGAAAAGCAAATAAATTCAATCTTTTGAACTTGGATAATCTTTTAAATAGATTTCTAGGATATGAACGGTCGTGGCTTCTAGTTCCACATGCAGAGCTTGACCACTCCTCCATGGACATGCAATAACATCCTTTGCATGGCTAGTTCGATTTGCTTGGCACGTGCTCTTTTTCTTAGTCCAGCTAGCACGTGCATGTCCCAATGCTCGACTTCATGCCATACCCCATCATCCCGGAATGCTTCCACATGCCCGTGTGAAGGGTCCTCTAGCTGGATCATATCATTCCCCCTCTCTTCAAAAAGATTCGTCCTCGAATCTATGACAACTAACTTGATTGGTGACTTTTCTGGAGGCATTTGCTCGAGAAAGACGTTCTTGAATTCCTCACTTTTCTCGCCAATGGGCTGCTTGATTTGAAGTTGCTCTTCCTCCTTTTGGTTAGGTGGAAGCCACAATAGCGTTGCGTTCCGACCATTGCTGTCAAGGAATTGAGAAGCTATATGACCATTCTCTTTGCCGTTGGGTTGAAACTTGTTTGTGGGTTTCTCTTTTATTGGCTTCAAGGCTATTGTCTCTTCCTTCTTCGTCGAAGAACCCCACTTCAATTTGCAAGAGGATGAACCAGAAGCTTCATCATAGCCATCTAGCAACTGTTCAATCGCTTGTCTCGCCTTTCCAACCGATTGTAAATCAAATCAACCATCACATTCATGCGCTCAAATTGTTGCTGCATATCTCGGATAATCATATTGTAATTATTTCCTCCGTTATTGTGATCATTTCCACTGCTTTCTTGTGGCATGATGAAATCTGCAAGTGAAACTTTAGAAGATAGAGATGGACCTCACAACCACTCGCTCACGTGTTTGCACTCAAATTAATGTCACTCAACACTCGCGTTTCACTCAATTTTAGGTTTTTACCCTCAAATATACTCACCACTCTTGCCTTTTTTTTTTCTCACTAGATTTTCTCCTCAAAGTTCCTAAGAAACTAAGCAATTCAATCGCAAGAGTAAGATCAGTTGATTAACCCAAAGCACTTATAATCATTGATTTCAAAAATTGAATCAAATTTAGGATCCAAACCTAAATGAGAAAGGAAATAATGTGATAGATGAAGTTAACGAAATAATTGAGATGTACAAGGAAGAATTGTGGGAATAAGGAAACAAGATATTTATGGAAAGTATCGAAATGGAAGGAATGAATGATTCTAAGAGACAAGAAAGGAATATGATAGGAAAATATTCAATTGAAAGGAAACAATATTAGATTTCCCAATTGCACTTTATATGCCAGTGATCCATCAAAGTAAACAATAATATATAAAGGAATGTACTTTAGGAATAATGACAGATATGGAAGAAAATAACAAGAAACTTTTGGAATTCCCTACTTCACTTGATTAGCAGTGATATCTAAGGAAGTTTCTTCTACCCCAAAAGTTAAGATTTCACAAACAATTACTCTTTCCTTTCTTTTTCATTTTCTTTCCTTTTTTTTTGCAACCATTTTTTGGACGAATTTTCTTTGTTTTTTTTTTTTGGATTTCTAATAAGATAAACTGAAATTTAGGGTTCTTCAGGATAGTTGGAATCAACCAACAAAATCACAACTTCTATCAACGATTTACGAACCCTAAGAATAATAGACAAAAAAAAACGAAATGGGATAGGTGAAACCTGGATTGGAGCCAAAGCTCTGATACCAAATAATGCGAACCTTGACGAACCTGTCGCGAGACCCAACAACAATAGAATGAGATCAAACCCAGGATCGTCCAATGAAGGTTTTAAGGATAGAGAATATTGACCCGCTGACTATAAAGAGCCAGAAACCAATATTATAATATGGAATATTGACCCGCTAGCTATAAGGAGCTAGAAACCAATATTATAAATGTCGGGAATTACAAGTTATCACACTTGCAATATCGTCAAAGTTGCTACAGAACAACTCAGAGAAAACCTCTCTCACCAAAATTGAATGAAAACTGATCTATCTTTTCTAGGGAGGCCACATGCCTATTTATAGAAAGATACTAGCTGGTAACCTAAATGGGCTAATGGGCTTGACTAAAATAAATCCTAAGTGTAATGAGCCCAAAATGAAATAGGCTCAAGTTATTGAAAAACAAATAAATTCAGTTTTTTGAACTTGGATCATCTTTTAAATAGATTTCTAGGATATGAACGGTCGTGGCTTCTAGTTCCACATGCAGCCCGCCCAAGAGCTTGACTACTCCTCCATGGACATGCAATAACATCCTTTGCATGGCTAGTTCGATTCGCTTGGCTCATGCTCTTTTTCTTAGTCCAGCTAGCACGTGCATGTCCCAATGCTCGACTTCATGCCATACCCCGTCATCCCGGAATGCTTCCACATGCCCGTGTGAAGGGTCATCTAGCTGGATCATATCAAGGGTCATTCCTCCCTTGAAAAGGTGGTATCGTCATTTTAATACTCCCTATATTCCTATCTACTCCATTTTTGATTGCTTGATCTCGCCTACCATGTCTTCGCCCCTCATTCCTAACTCATCTAGCTCTCCTCACACTTCCCACGGATGCAATTTCATCATCCTCCTCATAATCTTCATCTTCTTCTTCGTGAGGATTCGCCGGCTGGCGGATTAGTCTCCTTGCATTGGGAACTTGCACTTGCTGCCTGGCCTGCTTCCTCTGCATTTGATCAATTCGTTGATCTTGCCGGTTCATTCTATCACGGATATCTCCAAAAACAACATCCAATCTCTCGAATTGTTGCTGCATGGCTTTCAAAGTAAAAGCAACATCTTGCTGGCCGGCATTACTTCCATCCTCGGTTGTAGATTCATTGCCTTTTCTTGCGAAACTCATGTTTGCACTACGAAAATAAAATTGGTGTTAGTACCTCACAAGCACTCCCTCACGTGTTTGCCCTCAAGTTATCGTCACTCAACACTCATGTTTCGCTCAGTTCAATGGCTTTTGCCCTCTGATACGCTCACCACTCTTGCCTCTTTCCACTCTAATTTCCTCCTCAAAGTTCTTTAAAGAACTCAGCAACTCACAAATCAAAGGCAACTAGCTCATAAAAATTCAAAACAACAATTAATATATTGGCCCTAACTTGGACACAAACTAACAGGGAAATAAATGGTTAAAGGAAAGTTAACCAAGGAAAGATTTTAGGAATGAAGAAAGGAATATATCAGAGTAATATATGGATGGAAAGATATGGAGGATGATATAGGGAAGGGACTATGGAAGATCAGGTATTGGGTAATTATGGGAGCAAAATCAATGCGGATCAACAACAAGGTAAATAACAACTTTAGAATGATCTGATGCAAAGAATTCGGATCAAATTGACACCGACGGCTTCTTTCTGTTCTTTCTATCTTTTTTTTTTCAACTCTATTTTTTTTGGCCGAATTATTTTTTTTTGCTCTCCCTTTTTTTTTTTTGCTACTAATCAATCCAGAATGTACAAGCTAGATGGAATGAAATTCAACGAATTGAAACGTAAAAGATAGGATAAACCTGATTTGGAGCCTGATGCTCTAATACCAAAATGATGCGGACCTCATGAAGGATTGTATAACCCGACGACCAACTTGAATCGATTCCCAGATCGCCAAACACAGATTTAGATATAGAGGATTATTGACCCATTGTTTATAGAGAAACAAGAACCAACAATATCAAAACAAGGATTATTGACCTGTTGTTTATGAAGAAACAAGAACCAATAATATCAAACTGTACCGAATAATCACAAGCTGTCACACTTGTTCGTCCGAAAGAGTTCAATGAAAAAAAAAGGAGAAAATCTCACCAAAATACTAGAATAGTCTACCTCTAATCAGCTACTCAGCCTCCTTTATATAAGCTTAGAGAAACTGGAAACTAATAAACTAGGCAACTGGAATATTCTTAGTTTCCTAAAACCAGAAATAACAGAGGAAACTAAATAAAGGCTATCTAGAATAGTTGGCAGTCTTTCATTCCATCTTTAGCATCTCATGGCAAGTCAAGTGAATAAAGGCCTTTGGAGACCCAATTGAATGAGACTCCTCTTGGCCCAAAAAGCCCATCAGCAAGCTCTCCATAGCTTTGTTGGATTTGTTTGGCCTTCGCCCGTGTGATTGGCCCACTCGGAACATGCAAGCCTCCAAAATCTTGTGCTTCAGTTCCCTCTTCACGAGTCCAACTTCCAAGCTCATGTGCATCAGCCTCATTGTCATGCCCATGATCCTCATCAGTTTTTCCCCAAGCTGTTGCTCTGCAAATTTGCAGATATTGCAAGTGTGATAACTTGTGATACCCGACATTTATAATATTGGTTTCTAACTCTTTATAGCTAGCGGGTCATATTCCGTTTATAATATTGGTTTGTAGCTCTTTATAGTCATCGGGTCAATATTTCCTATCCTTGAAACCTTCATTGGACGATCCTGGGCTTGATCTCATTCTATTGTTGTTGGGTCTTGCGGCAGGTTCGTTGAGGTTCGCATCATTTGGTATCAGAGCTTTGGCTCCAATCCAGGTTTCACCTATCCTATTTCATTCTTGTCCTAGGGTTCGACAAATTGTTGAACAACTTATTGTTGTTCCGGAAAGGTCTGAAAAACAAAAACAAAAAACAAGAAAATTCGTCCAAAAAAAATACATAGAAAAAAAGGGGAAAGAAAAAAAAAGGAAAGAGCATCTGTTTGGGAAATCTTTACTTTTGGGGTGATAGAAGCTTTCTTAGATATATCCCTGCTAATCAAGTAAAGTAGGGAATTTCAAAAATTTCCTGTTATTTTCTTCCATATCTGTCGCTATCCCTGAATTACCTTCCCTTATATATATATTTTTACTTTGATGGACCACTGTCATATAAAGTGCAGTTAGAAAATCTAATATTGTTTCCTTTAAATTGAATATTTTCCTATTTTATTCTTTTTTTTGTCTCTTAGAATCATTCATTCCTTCCATTTCGATACTTTTCATAAATATCTTGTTTCCTTATTCCCACAAATCTTCCTTGCACATCTCAGTTATTTTGTTAACTTCATCTATTACATTATTTCTTTTCTCATTTAGGTTTGGATCCTAAATTTGATACAATTTTTGAAATCAATGATTATAAGTGCTTTGGGCTAATCAACCGATCTTACTCTTGCAATTGAATTGCTTAGTTTCTTAGGAACTTTGAGGAGAAAATCTAGAGAGAAAAAAAAAAGACAAGAGTGGTGAGTATAGCTGAGGGTCAAAGCCTAAAATTCAGTGAAATACAAGTGTTGAGTGACATTAATTTGAGTGCAAACACATGAACGAGTGGTTGTGAGGTCCATCTCTATCTTCTAAAGTTTCACTTGCAGATTTCATCATGCCACAAGAAAGCAGTGGAAATGATTACAATAACGGAGGAACTAATTACAACATGATTATCCGAGATATGCAGCAACAATTTGAGCGCATGAATGTGATGGTTGATTTGATTTACGATCGGTTAGAAAGGCAAGACAAGCGGATTGAACAGTTGCTAGATGACTATGATGAAGCTTCTAGTTCATCCTCTTGCAAATTGAAATGGGGTTCTTCGACGAAGAAGGAAGAGAAAATAGCCTTGAAGCCAATAAAAGAGAAACTCACAAACAAGTTACAACCCAACGGCAAAGAGAATGTCCATATTGCTTCTCAATTCTTGGACAGTGATGGTCGGAACGCAACGCTATTGCCACTTCCACCTAACCTGATGCAAATCGTAGCACGACTTCAAGGGATCTAGTTCAAGTTCCAATTGGACCGATTACGCGAGCACGAGCAAAGAAGTTTAAAGATGAACTCAATGGCCTGATTCAAGAGGTTTGGGCTCAAGCAAATTCGTGGAGGCCCATTGGACATGAATCGCGTGATCCACAAAGATCCATCAACATTATTCAAGTTATAGAAGATTTCGGACAATGCTAAATTTAGCAAGTGTTTAAGGAAGTTTCTAGAATATTTGATGATCAAGAAAAGATATAATCAGATTTGTTTAAAGTTTAAATCTCATGGAGATATTCTAGGGATATTTAGATTTCATATCTTTATAGATTATGTCATATCTCTATTGATATTCTAGGTTTTATTTTCCTTATCTTTAGAGGAGATATGGCCAGATTAGGATTAGTTTATTTCTATATAAATTCATCTTAGTCAATTTTTAATAAAAAAGGAACATTCAGAAAATTGTGAGAGTATTCTCTTTGGTTCTTGAAGAACTAATTCTAACTTATCGGAAGTTTCCGTGGCGTTCATCATCGACTTATCAAACGGCTTTTCACCACCGTTTGTGGCGTCTTCATTGACTTATCAAACGACTTTCCATCACCGTTTGTGGCATCTTCCTATATATCGAGATTCTTGTTTCGCAATAAACTACGGGTTGAGGTCAGTTATACCAAGATTCTTGTTTTTGTCGTAAACAATGGGTCGAAGGTTTGTCACTCAAATCCGATCGTGGAACGATCTTGGGTTCCTTTAGTTGTCGGGTCTCGTCATTCTTGGAGGGAATCGCATCATTTGGTATCAGAGCATCAGGCTCCAAATCGGGTTTATCCTATCCTTTTTTGTTTCAATTTGCTGAGTTTCGCTTCATCGAGTTCGTTCTTTGTAGATTTTTAGCAGCAAAAAAAAAAAGAGATGAAAAAAAAATTTCGGCCAAAAAAAAATACTGAGCTGAAAAAAAAAAGATCGAAAGAAAAGAAAGAAGACATCATTGTCAATTTCATCCAAATTATGTACCTCAGACCATTCTATAGTTGTTATTTTCCTTTCTTTGTGATCTACATTAATTATGATTCCAGAATTTCATATAACATTCTGATATACTTCATTCTGGTTGCCTTTTTCTCTTGTTTCTTTTCTTCTTGAAATTTCCTTTGACCAGTAATTTTCCTTGATGAGTTCTTGGTGAATTGTTGCTGAAAAATTTGGAGTTGTTTGTTTAGCTCCAAAAGAACTGAAAGAGAATTGTCGAGTGGAAAAAGACAAGAGCGGTGATAACATTAGAGGATTCAAAGCCACATATTTTGTTGAGTGAAAACACGAGTGTAGAGTGATTCACATTCTTGAGTGTAAACACGTAAGGGAGAGAATTGTGAGGTCCTTTCTTTCTAACTTTATTTTGCAGCAATCATGTCTCACAACAGTTCTAAGAGTATTCCCGAAGGTGCTACGGAATTGACTGATTCGAAAATACTTATAGAGGCCATGATGAGTGAGATGAGGCGTGTGATGAGGTTGGAGTTTGAGCAGGTTCATTGATGGGATTCCCACCAAGAATGACGAGACCCGACAACTAAAGGAACCCAAGATCGTTCCACGATTAGATTTGATTGACAAACCCTCGACCCGTTGTTTACTACAAAAACAAGAACCTTGGTATAACTGACCTCAACCCGTTGTTTAATGCGAAACAAGAACCTCGGTATATAGGAAGACGCCACAAACGGTAATGGAAAGCCGCTTGATAAGTCGATGAAGACGCCACAAACGGTGGTGGAAAGCCGTTTGATAAGTCGATGATGAACGCCACGGAAACTTCCGATAAGTTCGATTAGTTCTTAAAGAACCAAAGAGAATACTCTCACAATTTTCTGAATGTTCCTTTCATTAAAAATTGACTAAGATGAATATATATAGACATAAAGTAATCCTAATCTGGTCATATCTCCTCCTATAGATAAGGAAATTAAAACCAAGAATATCGATAGAGATATGACATAATCTATAAAGATATAAAATCTAAATACCCCTAGAATATCTCTATGAGATTTAAACTTCAAACAAATCTGATGTTATCTTCTGTTGATCATCAACTATTCTAGAAGCTTCCTCAAACACTTGCTGAATTTAGCCTTGTCCGGAATCTTCTATAACTTGAATCAAATTGATGGATTTTTGTTGATCATGTGTTTCATGTCCAATGGGCCTCCACGAATTTGCTTGAGCCCGAACCTCTTGAATTAGGCCGTTGAGTTCATCTTTTAAACTTCTTTGCTCGTGCTCGCATAATCGGTCCAATTGGAACTTGAACTGGATCCCTTGAAGTCGTGCTACGATTTGCATCATTCCTCTCCTCTTGAAAAGGATTTGTCCTCAAATCATCACCTACATCAAAAGGAAGCAAATCAGAAACATTAAAAGTAGCACTTACATTGTACTCACCAAGTAAGTCTAGTTTATAAGCATTGTCATTGATGCGCTCCAGGCATTGTTATCAGAACCGGACCGGACCGGCCGGTTCGACCGATCGGACCGGGAACCGGCACCATGTCCGGTCCGGTTCGCCTAAAAACCGAAATGGCAGCTTTGAACCGCCGGACCCATTGAACCGGCCGGTTTTAAGCAAAATTCCATTAAACTGGCCGATTCTATGGGTTTTTATGGGTTTCCGATTTAATGTAAAAATTGATTAGTTGTGTAAGGATTTGAACTCATGACCTCTTGCTTCTCATATTAGCATACTACCAACCAAACCACCACCACTTTTTTGTTCTTTTAACTCTACTTTTAAGTACTATTAAAATAAAATATTTATTTTGAAGTAAAAAATATTAAATATAGATACTTTCTTATACTATTGTTATATTTCTTTAAAATCATCATACTTTTATCTTAATTATCATAATTTTATTAATAATATGAATATTTATTTTATTTTAAATAAACGTGCGGTCCGACCCATCGAACCCCCGGTTGGACCCATAAACCCATGACCCCGTACCCCTTCCGGTTCATCATCCGGTCCGGTTCTGATAACACTGGCTCCAGGACTTGAAAAGGTCCATCTCCTCTTGGAAGCAGTTTGGAACGTATTTGCGCGGGAAATCTCTCTTTCCTCATATGCAACCAAACCCAATCTCCGGGTTCAAAAATCAGCTTATGACGGCCCTTGTTGGCGTGTTTTGTATACTGCTCTGTTTTTCGCTCAATGTTGAGTCTTGTTTTCTCATGAATCTGCTTGACAAATTCAGCTTTCTTTTTGCCATCTAAATTAACATGCTCAGTCAAAGGTAAAGGAGATAAATCCAATGGAGTTAAAGGATTAAATCCATAAACAACTTCAAATGGTGAAAATTTAGTAGCGGAATGAACAAATCTGTTATAAGAAAACTCAACATGTGGTAAACACTCTTCCCATTTTTTAATGTTTTTTTTATGATTGCCCTCAACAAAGTAGACAAAGTTCTATTTACTACTTCCATTTGAGCATCAGTTTGTGGGTGACAAGTAGTAGAAAATAACAGCTTAGTACCTAACTTACACCACAAAGTCTTCCAAAAATAGCTAAAGAACTTAGCATCTCTATCCGAAACAATTGTTCTAGGCATGTCATGTAACCTCACAATCTCCCTAAAGAACAAATCAGCAACATGCGAGGCATCATCCGATTTGTGACATGGAATAAAGTGTGTCATCTTAGAAAATCTATCCACAACCACAAAAATTGAATCTCTCCCACGTTTAGTCCTAGGTAATCCTAACACAAAGTCCATTGAAATATCAATCCAAGGCTCACTAGGAATTGGTAAAGGAGTATACAAACCGTTAGGCTGCACTCTGGATTTAGCTTGCCTACACGTAATGCATCTACCACAAATTCTCTCAACATCTCTTTTGATATGTGGCCAATAGAAGTGTTCTTGCAAAATAGCTAAAGTCTTTGCTACTCTAAAATGTCCCATTAATCCCCCACCATGTGATTCTTGCACTAATAACTCTCTCAAGGAACAATTTGGCACGCATAACTTATTCTCTCGAAACAGAAAGTCATCATGCCTAAAGAACTTACCACAAGGAATTTTCTCACAAGCTCGATATTCCTCACAAAATTCATGGTCATCAGCATATAAATTTTTAATGTGCTCAAAACCAAGCAATTTTGCATCAAGTGTAGAGAGTAATGCATACCTGCGAGAAAGTGCATCGGCGACCACATTCTCCTTATCTTGCTTATACCGAATGATGTATGGAAACGTCTCAATGAACTCCACCCATCGGGCATGTCTTTTGTTTAGTTTGTGTTGGCCCTTCAAGTGTTTCAAGGACTCATGATCGGTGTGTATCACGAACTCCTTAGGCCATAGGTAGTGCTACCACGTCTCTAAAGCTCGAAACAATGCATACAACTCTTTATCATAAGTTGGATAGTTTAAGGCTGCCCCGCTTAGTTTTTCGCTGAAGTAAGCAATTGGTCGTCCTTCCTGCATGAGAACTGCACCTATACCAACACCTGAAGCATCACATTCGATCTCAAAAGTTTTAGAAAAGTTAGGTAAAGATAATAAAGGAGCGTTGGTCAACTTCTCTTTGATTAGCTGAAACGCCTTCTCTTGTTCTTCTCCCCATCTAAATCCAACGTTTTTCTTGATCACTTCAGTAAGTGGTGCTGCTATGCTACTAAAGTCCTTCACGAATCGCCGGTAGAAACTAGCAAGTCCATGAAAACTACGAACATTACTTATACTTGTGGGACTAGGCCACTCTTGGATTGCACGTACCTTCTCCTCATCAACTTGTATACCTTGTGCACTAACAACAAATCCCAAAAAAACAAGCTTATCGGTGCAAAAAGTACACTTCTTCATATTAGCAAATAACTTTTCCTTCCTAAGCACATCTAAGATAGATTTCAAATGTACCTTATGATCATCTAAGTTTTTGCTGTAAACGAGTATATCATCAAAGTAGACAACCACAAATCTACCTATAAATGCACGCAAAACATGATTCATAAGTCTCATAAAAGTGCTTGGAGCATTAGTCAAACCAAAAGGCATAACTAACCATTCGTACAAATCGTATTTTGTTTTAAAGGCAGTTTTCCATTCATCTCCTTCTTTCATTCTAATCTAATGATAACCACTCTTTAAATCAATTTTAGAAAATACACAAGAACCATGTAACTCATCTAACATATCATCTAAGCGAGGAATAGGATGACGATACTTTACCGTTATATTGTTGATTGCTCGACAATCAACGCACATTCTCCACGTCCCATCCTTCTTAGGTACAAGTATTACTGCAACAGCGCATGGGCTCAAGCTCTCCTTCACGTACCCTTTCTCTAACAACTCCTTTACCTGCCGTGAAGCTCCTTTGTCTCCTCAGGATTGCTCCTATAGGCTGGTCGGTTTGGAATTATCGCACCGGGAACAAAATCAATTTGATGTTCAATCCCTCGGATTGGAGGTAAGCCATGTGGTGTTTCCTCGGGAAAGACATCCCCATACTCCTGCAAAAGAGAAACAACAGAACTAGGAAGAGAGATATCAAGTTCGTTAGTATTGAAAAATGCCTCTTTGTACAAAAGTACAATCATCGGCTGATTTAAAAACATTGCTTGCCTAATTTCTCCCATGTTTGCATAAAAATTCTTTTGTTTTCTCTTTGATTTTCTCTCAATGGCCGAATTTTGATTTTCTTTTTCTCTCTCATTTTTCTCGGCCTCTCTCTGATTTTCACTCTTTTTCTTCTGTTCACTCTCTTTTTTTTGATCACTCTCTTTTTGCAATCTCACTTGATCCTCATATACTTGCTGCGGAGTCAATGGTACAAGAGTGATTGATCGTTGATTAAGTACAAAGGAGTATTTGTTCGTAAAGCCATCATGCTTCACTCGTCTATCAAATTGCCATGGACGCCCTAGCAACAAGTGTCCTGCTTGCATCGGTACTACATCACACAACACTTCATCTTCGTATTTACCGATTCGAAATGTAACTAACACCTGCTTGTTCACCCTTATCTCACCACTATCATTCAACCATTGCAGCTTGTACGGCCTAGGGTGCTTCACCATGGGCAGTCTTAATTTTTCCACCATTGTTGCGCTTGCGACATTAGTACAACTACCACCATCAATAATCACACTACATACCTTGTCTTTGATGTAGCACCTAGTGTGAAAGATGTTCTCCCGCTGCACTTCTTCAACTCCTTTTGTTTGCAAGCTTAATGCTCTCCTTGCCACCAATGTCAATGCATCTGGAGCTAAATATTCCTCCTCGGGAACGTCCTCCAATGGGGGCATATCATCGGTGTCGGAATCTTCAGTGTCGGTCACAATGTCACCATTGTCTCGCATCACCATGACCCGCTTGTTTGGGCATTGACTTGGTATGTGTCCCCTGCCTTGGCATTGAAAACACTTAATGTCACGATTCCTGGAGGTAGAAATGTCGGTTTTATCTTGAGGAACATGGCTGGTTGCTTCTTGCTTTTGCTCGGTTTTCAACATCGACGTGGATTGCTTCTCATTTTTCTTCCACTGATTCGGTTTCCAAGTGGATGTGCTTGGACTTTGGCTTGCACGTGTATTGCCTCTCCTCTTGAACTGGTTCTCAATCTTGATGGCCATGTGCACCATATCCTCCAACTCCACATAATGTTGTAATTCCACGGCATTTTGAATTTCTCGGTTCAATCCAGCCAAAAATCTTGCCATAGTAGCCTCCCGATCCTCCTCTACGTTAGCTCTAATCATGGCCACTTCCATCTCCTTAAAATATTCATCTACACTCCGGTTACCTTGCCTAAGACTTTGTAACTTATTATACAGCTCCCGGTAGTAATAACTACAAACAAATCGCTTCCTCATCACCCTTTTCATTTCCTCCCACGTATCTATAGGTGGCTCTCTATTTCTTCGCCTATTTATCATCAATTGATCCCACCAAACAATTGCATAATCCGAGAATTCAATTGCTGCCAATTTGACTTTCTTCAGCTCAGAATAACTATAACAATCAAATACAAACTCCACCTTTTTCTCCCACTCAAGGTATGCTTCGGGATCACTCTTTCCTTGGAACGATGGGATTTTCATCTTAATACTACCCAAGTTATTATCTTCCCGATTCCTATCTTCTCTAAACCGCCCTCCATGTCTCCTATTACTAACAACCGAATCTCGATCATCTTCATCAAAACCAGCCCCATAAATTTCTTCATCTTCAACCCTCACTTCCCTCGGTTGAACTCTTTCCCTCCTACGTGCATTAGGAGCGTTTCGTGGCTGCTCCACACGTTTATTCTCTATCAGATCTATCCGTTCATGAACCTGCTCAAACTCCAACCGCATCACACGCCTCATCTCACTCATCATGGCCTCTATAAGTATTTTCGAATCAGCCAATTCCGTTGCACCTTCGGGAATATTCTTAGCACTGTTGTGAGACATGATTGCTGCAAAATAAAGTTAGAAAGAATGGACCTCACAATTCTCTCCCTTACGTGTTTACACTCAAGAATGTGAATCACTCTACACTCGTGTTTTCACTCAACAAAATATGTGGCTTTTAACCCTCTAATATTCTCACCGCTCTTGCCTTTTTCCACTCGACAATTCTCTTTCAGTTCCTTTGGAACTAAACAAACAACTCCAAATTTTCCAGCAACAATTCACCAAGAACTCATCAAGGAAAATTAATGATCAAAGGAAATTTCAGGAAGAAAAGAAGCAAGAGAAAAGGCAACTACTATGAAGGATTAAATAAACCAGAATGTTATCTGAAATTATAGGATCAGAATCAATGCAGATTACAAAGAACGAGAAATAACAACTTTAGAATGGTCTGATGTAAAAAATTTGGATCAAATTGACAATGATGTCTTAATTCTTTTCTTTTGATCCTTTTTTTTTCAGCTCTGTATTTTTTTGGTCAATTTTTTTCTTCTTTTTTTTTTCAGCTTTATTTTTTTTTCAGTTGTGTTTTTTTTTTGGCCGAATTTTTTTTTCAGCTCTTTTTTTTTCTGCTAACAATCCGCAAAGAACAAAACTCGATGAAGCGAAACTCAGCAAATTGAAACCAAAAAAAATGGATAGGATAAACCCGATTTGGAGCCTGATGCTCTGATATCAAATGATGGGATTCCCACCAAGAATGACGAGACCCGACAACTAAATGAACCCAAGATCGTTCCACGATCAGATTTGATTGACGAACCCTCGACCCGTTGTTTACTACAAAAACAAGAACCTTGGTATAACTGACCTCAACCCGTTGTTTAATGCGAAACAAGAACCTCGGTATATAGGAAGACGCCACAAACGGTAATGGAAAGCCGCTTGATAAGTCGATGAAGACGCCACAAACGGTGGTGGAAAGCCGTTTGATAAGTCGATGATGAACGCCACGGAAACTTCCGATAAGTTCGATTAGTTCTTCAAGAACCAAAGAGAATACTCTCACAATTTTCTGAATGTTCCTTTCATTAAAAATTGACTAAGATGAATATATATAGACATAAAGTAATCATAATCTGGTCATATCTCCTCTTATAGATAAGGAAATTAAAACCAAGAATATCGATAGAGATATGACATAATCTATAAAGATATAAAATCTAAATACCCCTAGAATATCTCTATGAGATTTAAACTTCAAACAAATCTGATGTTATCTTCTGTTGATCATCAACTATTCTAGAAGCTTCCTCAAACACTTGCTGAATTTAGCCTTGTCCAGAATCTTCTATAACTTGAATCAAATTGATGGATTTTTGTTGATCATGTGATTCATGTCCAATGGGCCTCCACGAATTTGCTTGAGCCCGAACCTCTTGAATTAGGCCGTTGAGTTCATCTTTTAAACTTCTTTGCTCGTGCTCACGTAATCGGTCCAATTGGAACTTTAACTGGATCCCTTGAAGTCGTGCTACGATTTGCATCATTCATGAACGGATAGATATGATGGCGAATAAACGTGTAGAGCAGCCACGAAACGCTCCTAATGCACGTAGGAAGGAAAGAGTTCAACCGAGGGAAGTAAGGGTTGAAGAGAATTATGGGGCTGGTTTTGATGAAGATGATCGAGATTCGGTTTTTAGTAATAGGAGACATGGAGGGCGGTTTAGAGAAGATAGGAATCGGGAAGATAATAACTTGGGTAGTATTAAGATGAAAATCCCATCGTTCCAAGGAAAGAGTGATCCCGAAGCATACCTTGAGTGAGAGAAAAAGGTGGAGTTTGTATTTGATTGTTATAGTTATTCCGAGCTGAAGAAAGTCAAATTGGTAGCAATTGAATTCTCGGATTATGCAATTGTCTGGTGGGATCAATTGATGATAAATAGGCGAAGAAATGGAGAGCCACCTATAGATACGTGGCAAGAAATGAAAGGGTGATGAGGAAGCGATTTGTTTCTAGTTATTACTACCGGGAGCTGTATAATAAGTTACAAAGTCTTAGGCAAGGTAACCGGAGTGTAGAGGAATATTTTAAGGAGATGAAAGTGGCCATGATTAGAGCTAACGTAGAGGAGGATCGGGAGGCTACTATGGCAAGATTTTTGGCTGGATTGAACGGAGAAATTCAAAATGTCGTGGAATTACAACATTATGTGGAGTTGGAGGATATGGTGCACATGGCCATCAAGATTGAGAACCAGTTCAAGAGGGAGGCAATACACGTGCAAGCCAAAGTCCAAGCGCATCCACTTGGAAACCGAATCAGTGGAAGAAAGATGAGAAGCAATCCATGTCGATGTTGAAAATCGAGCAAAAGCAAGAAATAACCAGCCATGTTCGTCAAGGTAAAACCGACATTTCTACCTCCAGGAATTGTAACATTAAGTGTTTTAAATGCCAAGGCAGGAGACACATAGCAAGTCAATGCCCGAACAAGCGGGTCATGGTGATGCGAGACAATGGTGACATTGTGACTGACACTGAAGATTCCGACACCGATGACATGCCCCCATTGGAGGACGTTCCCAAGGAGGAATATTTAGCTCCAGATGCATTAACATTGGTGGCAAGGAGAGCATTGAGCTTGCAAACAAAAGGAGGGTAAGAAGTGCAGCGGGAGAACATCTTTCACACTAGGTGCTACATCAAAGACAAGGTATGTAGTGTGATTATTGATGGTGGTAGTTGTACTAATGTCGCAAGCGCAACAATGGTGGAAAAATTGAGACTACCCATGGTGAAGCACCCTAGGCCATACAAGCTGCAATGGTTGAATGATAGTGGTGAGATAAGGGTGAACTAACTGGTGTTAGTTGCATTTCGAATCGGTAAATACGAAGATGAAGTGTTGTATGATGTAGTACCGATGCAAGCAGGGCACTTGTTGCTAGGGCGTCCACGGCAATTTGATAGATGAGTGAAGCATGATGGCTTTACAAACAAATACTCCTTTGTACTTAATCAACGATCAATCACTCTTGACCATTGACTCCGCTGCAAGTATATGAGGATCAAGTGAGATTGCAAAAAGAGAGTGATCAAAAGAAAGAGAGTGAACAGAAGAAAACGAGTGAAAATCAGAGAGAGGCCGAGAAAAATGAGAGAGAAAAAGAAAATCAAAATTTGGCCATTGAGAGAAAATCAGAGAGAAAACAAAAGAATTTTTATGCAAAAATGGGAGAAATTAGGCAAGTAATGTTTTCAAATCAGCCGATGTTTGTACTTTTGTACAAAGAAGCATTTTTCAATACTAACGAACTTGATATCGCTCTTCCTAGTTCTGTTGTTTCTCTTTTGCATGAGGATGTCTTTCCTGAGGAAACACCACATGGGTTACCTCCAATTCGAGGGATTTAACATCAAATTGATATTGTTCCCGGTGCGACAATTCCAAACTGACCAGCCTAAAGGAGCAATCCTGAGGAGACAAAGGAGCTTCAACGGTAGGTAAGTGAGTTGTTAGAGAAAGGGTACGTGAGGGAGAGCTTGAGCTCATGCGCTGTTCCAGTAATACTTGTACCTAAGAAGGATGGAATGTGGAGAATGTGCGTTGATTGCCGAGCAATCAACAACATAGCGGTAAAGTATCGTCATCCTATTCCTCGTTTAGATGATATGTTAGATGACCTACATGGTTCTTGTGTATTTTCTAAAATTGATTTAAAGAGTGGTTATCATTAGATTAGAATGGAAAACTGCCTTTAAAACAAAATACGGTTTGTATGAATGGTTAGTTATGCCTTTTGGTTTGACTAATGCTCCAAGCACTTTTATGAGACTTATGAATCATGTTTTGTGTGCATTTATAGGTAGATTTGTGGTTGTCTACTTTGATGATATACTCGTTTACAGCAAAAACTTAGATGATCATAAGGTACATTTGAAATCTGTTTTAGATGTGCTTAGGAAGGAAAAGTTATTTGCTAATATGAAGAAGTGTACTTTTTGCTCCGATAAGCTTGTATTTTTGGGATTTGTTGTTAGTGCACAAGGTATACAAGTTGATGAGGAGAAGGTACGTGCAATCCAAGAGTGGCCTAGTCCCACAAGTGTAAGTAATGTTCGTAGTTTTCATGGACTTGCTAGTTTCTACCGGCGGTTCATGAAGGACTTTAGTAGCATAGCAGCACCACTTACTGAAGTGATCAAGAAAAACGTTAGATTTAGATGGGGAGAAGAACAAGAGAAGGTGTTTCAGCTAATCAAAGAGAAGTTGACCAACGCTCCTTTATTATCTTTACCTAACTTTTCTAAAACTTTTGAGATTGAATGTGATGCTTCAGGTGTTGGTATAGGTGCAGTTCTCATGCAGAAAGGACGGCCAATTGCTTACTTTAGCGAAAAACTAAGCGGGGCAGCCCTAAAGTATCCAACTTATGATAAAGAGTTGTATGCATTGGTTCAAGCTTTAGAGACGTGGCAGCACTACCTATGGCCTAAGGAGTTTGTGATACACACCGATCATGAGTCCTTGAAACACTTGAAGGGCCAACACACACTAAACAAAAGACATGCCCAATGGGTGGAGTTCATTGAGACGTTTCCATACGTCATTCGGTATAAGCAAGGTAAGGAGAATGTGGTCGCCGATGCACTTTCTCGCAGGCATGCATTACTCTCTACACTTGATGCAAAATTGCTTGGTTTTGAGCACATTAAAAATTTATATGCTGATGACCATGAATTTTGTGAGGAATATCGGGCTTGTGAGAAAATCCCTTGTGGTAAGTTCTTTAGGCATGATGGGTTTCTGTTTCGAGAGAATAAGTTATGTGTGCTGTCAGCACCCCATTTTGGCTCACCATTCCAAACGACGATATTAGCAACGATCCAAGCCACGACTTGAGCAGAATACAGAAAACGGCTTGGTAGAGCAAGAAATCACTATTCATCCTCAAGTTGGCAAAATTGAGCAAATGACCCATAGACATGACAGAAGGACTCTACGGGTCACCAAAGGGCAATAGAGCGACCAGAGAGCTGAACAATGTCCAAAACCGGCATTTTCAGTGTACTACACGGACAGCACTATTTTCCGATAGTTCGTTCGGTCGTCGGAAGATAGTGAATATTGGATTCCAAAAATCCACACCAGTGCCAAAAAGAGGGAAAATGTCTTCAAAGGCATTTTGCAAATCATCTGCTCTATACAGAACAATTTTCTGTATACAGACAACTTTTCAGTGGAAGTCCAAAAATGCCGGTTTCCTGGAGAAAAGTTAATTCCAAATATCAGACGCGGCCATGCCCCATCAGCACACAGAGTATGAACAACGCTTCAGATTGTCTCTTGGAAGTCACACAGACACTTCAAATGACTTCCGAACGGCAAAACAAGCATACCCCTCTTCAGAAGAGTATAGCCGGAGAATGGTCTGATGGAATTACGGCAAACGAAGTTCATACCGCATTGCCCAGAAAACTCTAGCAAACATTCACAATTGGGCAAAACAGACAGCAAAACCCTTCGCGGTTTCCCGAGTAACCTCCGAAGAGCGGAAATGACCATTTTCAGTGGAAATCCATATCCGGAGGTCCTCTTTAGGGAAACTTGACGCCGAATGCTTACGTTACACAATGCTAGCCTTCTCAAGGCTCAATGTGGAATCGTCGGAATAAATCACACAACTCATCTAGATCTCTCGAACAGTGCTTTAGAGGTCTCAGATACACTCTTCAAGTCCTTGGAGGTCTAATCTTGACAAACAGATATTACAGTAATCTCCGGAGTGCCCAAGCAACTCAGAAGTCATCTTGAGAAAACCAGTCTCGGCCTCCTAGGACGTCTCCGGCCCCACGTTAGCATTACCGGCTTAAGGGATGATTGTTCACGTGGTCTGACAACTTATGCCAAAATGACCAACGTGAGATGCAGACACGAGATATGCTGTCAGAAGCGGACAACTTCGCCCCGATCACTTGCAATGGGCAAAATCGGCTTCCGAGCCTCACACACATCCGGGACATTTCTCAATAGAAAATGTCAATCTTGGGCTCATTAACTCCGTTTTCACGCGTATACCGACAATTCGACGTTCATTTCGAACCACGAACTTCGAATACGCGACCAATCGAGACCCGAGTCTTTTCCCGGTTTCTCCTCACAAGCCGTGGGACCCACGGGCTGCCCAAGGGCAACCGCCCTTTGCCCCAAAGTTTTCGGCCTTTTCCCCTTCCTCTATTGCCCTCACCTAGCCCAAAATATCTTTGGTCTTTCTAGTCAACACTCAAGCCATTAACTCCACCTCCATTAATGCTTCTTGGCTCTTCCTCATCAAGATACATGGAGGACATTCATCCTCATCTCCATTAGGGCAACCGACTTTTGCTAATGAGGCCCTTAATGGTGCTTTGTTTTGCTTAATTTCTCATTAGCTTCACATATATATTGCATACTTGTGATTAAGCTAATCATTCATGAAGCACACATGATCTTGCTAGTTTCTCCCTCTAGAAAATGCTCTCAACTCCTTAGGTACCAGCAGCAAGCAAAGAACTTCATGAAAATCAAGAACCAAGCCAAATATCTTTGGAGTTTAGGTCGGGATCCATAGCGGGCACTATTCCGACTTATATCCAAAATTCTTCAAACTTCATAGACGACATGTTTCGGACCCAAGGATTCCATTTCTGAACCCAGTTTTTAGTTTGGAGTCGTTTGCTTATCATTTTGGATCATTTCGGGTGAAGTTGGAGCTCTCGGGTGAACAGTGACGCGTCACCAGCGTCACGGAGCGCAACCAGCGTCCGTCACCGCGCGCAACCCGCGAGCGTCATCGAGCGTCACCAGCGCCCGTCACCGAGCGTCACCGAGCGCAACCAGCGCCCGTCACCGAGCGTCACCGAGCGTCACCAGCGCCCGTCACCGAGCGTCACCGCGCCCGTCACCGAGCGTCACCGAGCGTAACTCACCAGCGTCACCGAGTGCAACCAGCGCCCGTCACCGAGCGTCATCAGCGCCCGTCACCGAGCGTCACCGAGCGCAACTCACCAGCGCCCGTCACCCGCGCACGCCCGTGCTCGTCATCCAGCGCCACCGCGCCCATCACCAGCACACCGTGCCCGTCACCAGCACACCCGTGCCCGTCACCATGCACGCCGTGCCCGTCACCCATGCAGCCCGTGCCCGTCACCCGCGCACGCCCGTGCCCGTCACCCTCGCAACGCCCGTGCCCGTCACCCGCTACGCCGTGCCCGTCACCCCACCGCGCACGCCCACGTGCCCGTCACCCGCGCAACGCCGAGCCGTCACCCGCGCACGCCCGAGCCCGTCACCCGCGCACCCCGAGCCCGTCACCCGCGCACGCCCGCTCCCGTCACCCGCGCACGCCCTGCTCGTCAACGTGCACGCCCGTGCCCGTCACCCTCGCACGCCCGCGCCCGTCACCCGCGCACGCTCGTGCTCGTCATCCCCGCGCTCCGCCCGTCACCCGCGCCGCACCCGCGCCCGTCACCCGCGCACGCCCGTGCTCGTCACCCTGCACGCCCGTGCCCGTACAGCCCGCTCACGCCCCGGCCCGTCCCACCCGCGCACGCCCGTGCTCGTCATCCGGCGCCACCCGCGCCCACAGCTCCCGTCCGTGCCCACCAACGCCCGTGCACGTCCACCCTTGCACCCGAATACCCTTTTAAGGGTTCCACCGAGTCACCCGACTCTCAAACACTTCCCCGACTCTTTCCTCGTATTCCGAGGCTAGGTAAAACACTTTCGACTTAGAGGAGTTAGGACTTTTTATATTTTTGTATGGCTATGGAGTATTATGGTGTTTTCATGCATGTTTCATTCGCAAGATTTAATTTTTATGCAATTTTACGTTATATTATACATGTACACTATCTTATGACTTGCTACCATGTCGGAAAGGGGCTTGGATCATCATAAAGAAGACTATCCCGACCCGATTATGGCACATTAACTCTCGGCCAACTCTCTAAAGGAGAGAGTTGAGACTTAAATTGCTCTTTTCAGGTTAAGATCGGTCTCCTTAGCCTATCCAAGTTAGTTTCCGAGTTTGTTTTATCATTATTGCATGCATGAAGCCGGTGTTATGTTATCCTTTTCCTTAATTAACACGTTTGTGAATGTTTGTATGTTTAAATGAGCTAAACAAATCGTGATAACGCCGGCTTTTGTTAAAAAGGAGTGCTATTTATCACGGTCGATGTTTGAGCATGCGAGAAATAATTAAACCACGATTAGGAAATTGTTCATGACTCGGATAGAGCCATGAGAACCTTCGGTCACCCTTCACAAGATGAAGCCGAGGGCTTCTTGGCCTTCCTTGGGTCAAGAATGAGTTCCTTATCTCAAGTTTAATTTGTTGATCGGATGATGTGAAGTTTTACTTCAATGTCTTTACGATTCCCATATTAAAATATCATGTAAAGACTCTTTTAAACAAAGCATGCATGGATTCGAGTATCGATGACTCATTCGGGTCCATTCGGTTATGAGAGTAGTTTCGGTTATTGGACCAAATTATCCTCGATCCTTATGGAATCGTCTTGGTCATCGAATCACGAATTGTTTTCACAATTAATGCATTCGGCACAACCCTTAAGCATTAATGCCACCAACTGGTTAATCGGGACGCTCACACGATTAAACTCACTTCACACTGATAAAGTTCATCGAATTGGACGTTAACTGATAACTCGCGTCGACGAGTCGTCAAAGGACGTTGGTGCCCTTTTCAAACTTATCAATTTCAATACCCGAAACGCGCGGTCCGATGTAGCATGGACGTCTGAAAAGGGCTTCTGTGTCTCAACTTGAGTTTTTACCTGATTCCAGGTAACTCAGGTCAAGATAGAGAAGATCTTTCTAGATCACTTCCGGACAGATCGATCGATTCTTTGGCTTTTTCGGGGTTCTTGCACAACCCTGGACGATCCAGGGATTTGGTTGACACCGGCTATAGGCCGAGGTGGCCCACACTGCGATGTTTCTCCTTTTCTCTAAAAACCATTTCCAAATAAAGGGCAAAATCGTCTTTTCACAATTCAGCGACACCCTTAGGGTTAGCATGACAGAAACACTACAGTACGGGATAAGAATGGGTTACCTGTTCAGGTGCAGGTTCATCTGCATAACCTTTTCCTATCCAACTGATGAGTTTCTGTTATCCTAACATAGACTCGGGTAACTAGAACGGTTATCTCTGTCAGAAAACATGCGAAATGCTGATTAACCTTTCACTCGACCTGACCAAACACTAGATAATGGTTAGGAGGAATTCTAGATTCCAAATCTAGAGTCAAAACACGAGTTTGGTTAATTCAGTGGTAATTCAGTGTCACAATACAGAACAACCGTAAAAGCAATCCACACACCTGAGATTTGACTCTCTTTGTCAAGTTCTCAAAACAAAGCCGAATGCTAAAACGTTGGTACATGTTTGATTGTTTAGCATATGGCATTTGCTTGCAAAAACACCCCTGGGTTAATAATATGTTAATTCACGTAAACACGACAATAACAAACACTTTGTCTGTTATTAACATGTTGTTTGTTATCTTTCTGCACCTGTTTGCAATGCGGGTCGAGCCTGACCCCTAGGCCGAATAATATTAGGGTTCAACGCCCTAATCATCGAGCACATGATCCAACACCCTAATCAGCACTCACAGGGTCCAACGCCCTATTCAGTGAGAGCGTCCATTGAATTTCAGTTCTTCGGTCTTTTCCCTAAACTCACGGTGAATTAGAGTGGAATAATAACCGAACGCAAAACGACTGGAATTCGACCCTTTTGTAATTTGTATTTATTGTTTTGAGAGCATTGTAAGGATTCTATTTGGTGCATTTATTCTGTAAGAATTCCAGTCGGTGAGCGAACGGTCCGAGAGTCGAATTAATCGAATCGGTCTAATGCTTGCCCAGACACAAGTAAATCCAAGATCTCGCGGTTCTGGTTCACACAGGGATTCAACCTCCATGGTTCGATGAACTGTAACGCAAGATTGTGAACCAATTCCCTGACATATAGATTTACTTCTCTCCCGGCTTCTCAATCGACATCGTTTGGTTCATCGAATCTCCGGTGTCAAAACGTGTGAGCCGAGTGCAGCTTAATTCACGCGGTAAATAATAAAACATGCAAGCCTAGCAAACCAGAGTACCGAAAGGGCGTGCGGGATATAGGCCCGCACGTAACATGAAACCCCGAACACGGACTTTCCGGTTCCGCACAGACCAATGCCTTAACAACAAACTAGGTGTTCCGTATCCCTAGACCCAGGGTAACTTATCCGCCCTCGACCTTCGGGTCGTAAAATGATAAGTGGCGACTCCTTCTCTCACGCGTGTCCGACGCGCGCCCCCGCGAGAAGGTGGACGTTCCGACCAAGCCGCGCGATCCAAAAGCGCGCAATGCGGGCCCCGATGAGAGTCCACATTCGGGTCCGTACAGCTTGGCGACTCCGCTGGGGACATACTTAGTGGTTCAGGCTCGATCCCGTTTGCTTGCTTGCATGTCCATTTACCGCTTCTTGCAATTTTCCGCTTATCTACTTTATGCACCTTTACTTTCCGCACTTGCATTGCATCATGCTAGTGGATTTAGGTACCTCGCCTGAAATCCCACGGGCGCCGATTTAGGAAGCTAGGTTAGTCAGAGGTTCCGAGTAAGGGAACGGATCGAGTCGGCTCCGCCACCGAACCGGCCCCCAAAGATCCTCGCTCGATTTCAAGGAATTGACACCCTTGAATCGAGAGCCCCCATCCCTAGTCAGTGGTTTTCCCAGTAGAACACTGAAACCATGCATAAACAGGGACCGTCATGCTGGACCAAAAATAACCTTCACGCCGCCAACCGACCCAAAAGTTGAGTCTTTGAGTCGGCTCGTAGTTTTCTTTTTTAGGCGAGCCTTTTGTTGTTTTCACTAAAGGAGTGTTGTATAATGTAAAGAACTCGTGCTATAATTTATTTTCTGCACCTGCATGCATATTTTCAAAACAAACTAGGACATTACATCAGTTTGTTTATAAACATTAAACCAATATCTTATCCATTTAGGTAAGAATGGATCGCCCGCGTCCCTGTCCTAGGCTGGATGTCATCATCACACCATCTGCGGACATTACTCGTCTTTGGAACATATTCCGCCCAGTAGACCGTTCATTCCTCCGGCTCTTCATAGGAGACCTACCATTGCTCGCCGATTCTCCCATTGATTGGACCCTACTCAGAACTGCCATTAGTTTTTGGGATACTCAGCGAGCCGTTTTCAGCTTCCATGGGACAGAGTTAATCCCTACAGTAGAGGAATATGCGACACTTCTTCAGCTGTCTACACCGGTTCATGACATCGTGGTGCCTAACCCGTTTGCCACGATACAGAACAGACTAGCCGTCCTTTTAGGTCTTCGCAACGAAGAAGTTTATTGGGAGCTTCAGTATGGAGGGGAGCACAGCATTAGGACCACATGGCTCATAGACTTCATACAGACCCGTGCTCTGAATGCCACAGGAGAGTCTTATCAGCAGGACGCTTGTCACGGATTTCTTTTACTCATCTTCGGAACCATGCTATTCCCGTACTCGTCGAATCTCACAGACGGGGCACTTGCTCAAGTCATCCTCCAAGTGGTAGGAGGCCATAGTTATGTGGAAGCCGTTTTGGCTGAGACCATTTGGTCTCTTGACTATGTACGAGAGAATCGACGGGGCAGGATGAGAGGATCGCCACATTTGCTTCAGATCTGACTTCTAGCACACATTAGACCGTTCGGCTTATCTCATCCTTTTTCATGTATCACCGACGAGCGATCACTCATCGCTCGCTTACTTCATGTGTTTCGACCCTCCGACCGTAACTACACCGACTGGATGCAGTTTATGGAGGAGCTCACCCCAGCACAGTTTTTATGGACTACACGTTGGAATCCTGGCGGTCCCATGATCATAGGATGTCCTTCAATTATAGGACTTCCCTTAATCAGTCATTTGGGGAGCACACTTATCTTTCCATCCCGAGTCACCAGACAACTCGGCGGGCTACAAGATATTCCTATAGAAGCAGATCGCACTTCACACCGCTTCAAATGGGCAAACACCACAATTTCACTCCCGGATAGGATTCTACGGGTTAGAGAGGTCCGACGCTTATGGAGCACGCGCATCGTCCAGCAATTGTACTTTCCAGAACATCCCATGACGAGGAGCGAGCTTTCGCAGCTACAGCAGCGTATGTGATGCAGTTCCATCCATATGGATTCGCACCTGTTCGTCGACTACGCATGCCACAGATACTGCCGACATCGCACGCAGACATTTCGGATGCAGAGAGCTCAGTTCAAGGAGTCGCGCGCACAGAGCTGCAGGTTATTAGGGCAGAACGAGATCCTCTTCGCTGTGAGCTAGTGGATATTCGCGCAGAACTTACTGATCATAGAGAGCTTCAGAGCGAGTTGGTTCAAACGCGTGCACGCGTAGCCGGCCAAGATAGGGAGATAGCGCGTTTGAACGCTACGCTGGATCGAGCGCAGGCAAGAGCGCGCAGGATCTCCCACCCTTGAGCTCATTTGCTGAGCGTTTTTGCCTGTACAGAACCCGCGTAGCGCTCACTCAGCTACGGGTCGTAACAGTTGGCGGTTTAATGTTTATGTTTCCTTTTGAACAGACTGCCTTTGTAAATTACGAAACGTGAATCAAGCTGATGTAATGGCATTAGTGTTTTTAAACTCATACATCTCATACATTTATATATTGTCATTTACATTTCGAAGATGGTTAACACACAACAATTGTACTTATACAGTTACACATATATAGGTACTAACAACTGGCGTCGCGTCGATACCCTACTCGGGCACGCGAAAAAATGGCCGAAGAGCAACAACCCGTTATCTCAGAGCAAGACGCGCCACCGATGCCTGCACAGTCTATCCCGGAAGACACACGCGTGATATCATCCCCAGCATCTACAACGTATTCCGGTGCTATTCCAACACATTTCCCTTCTCCTGCACAAGCGTCACCCAATGTTGTCGATCCCGTGCGCTTTGCTGCACTTGAAGGGATCGTTAATCAGTTGGCTGCCAACATGAACACCAATATGACAGAGCTCATGGCTATGCTTCGGGATAAAAACCGAGCTTCCTCAAGCCATACTCCGCCTCCTGAACGCAGGACAACTGTTCATCGGAATCCGATCGACCCTCCTATTTATGTGACTGATAGCAAAGATATGTCTTTTCCAGCAATGACATATGTGCCGACAATCAGCCCAGTCAGTGATCCTATGCCACCACCACCGGCTCCGACATCAGTGCCATTTCCACCCGCGGCGTTCCTATCAACAGATCCCGCAATGAACACTTTGCCGCCGCTCACCATACCTACTCAATCTCCCATTTACATTGTTCCACCACCGACGGTTCCTCCAGTCGCGAGCACACAAATCCCTGCTCCTGCTTCGGAACCTTTTTCCTTCCAAGCTCCACAAACCCAAATGAGCTTCTCCTACCAAACTCCACCGCCTCTAAATATTCCTCCCACTGAGCCAGGCACATCTACTCAAATTGCAGTTCTACCGACGAACATTCCTCCTGAAAATGAACAGGAGAAAAGAATGAAGAGAATGGAGGAAACCATTCGAACCCTCCAAGCAGGCACGTCCCATCATGACTTCGGCGACAGTGACTGGAATCTCTTTCCAGGCATGTTATTACCCCCTAAGATCAAAATTCCAGATTTTAAGAGGTACGATGGGACCAAAGACCCTCGGCATCATCTCCGTCACTACCATAGCAAAATGCTTCCGTATTGGGATTACGAGGAATTTGTCGTCCAGACTTTCCAAGACAGTCTTACGGGATCAGCGCTAGATTGGTTTATGACCCTGAAAGCCGGCGACATCTCTACATGGACAGATCTCTCTCAGAAATTCCTCGACCAATATCGATTCTGTGCAGAGACACCTCCTACTCTTCTTGATCTTAGCATGGCAGAGATGAAAGAAAGTCAAACTTTCGAAGCATACGCAACGGAATGGAGGGGAAAAGCGGCAAAGAATATACCTCCAATCACTGAGCGTCAGCAAGTTCAACTGTTTCATTCTACGCTCAGAGGCGCGTATTATTCACATCTCCTGGCTCATACTTCCTCTTTCTCAGACCCGATTGAGGCAGGAAAGAAGTTGGATATGGGAGTTAAGTTAGGAAGAATTGAAGATCCGGCAAGGAATAAAGACAGAGAGACACCGAAGAAACAAACTGCCGGAACATCCAGAAGAGGCAAAGACGCGGCTATTGGCATCGTCAATTCTGGACATCAAGCTCCACACCCAATGTCGGTGGACTACGCCCCTGCACTACCGATTTCTCAGCCATATGCACATCCCGTGCAGTATGTGCAACCTCATCAAACGCCGCAAGCTTATTTCTCAACCCCGCCCACTGTTATCCAGTCACAACCTCCGTAACCGTACCCTTCTGTTCAAGTTCAACCAGCCGGCTCAACGTGTCCCATCTCCTAGAACTCAACAAGACAATGCTGCTCAACCGCGTTCACGCAAGCAATACACCAATTTACCGGCTCCTCCCTCTCACATATTCAGACAGCTCCTTGCAGGCGACAAGATCAAAACGGAAGCGCCAAATCCTCGTTTCGATCCGTCCATGCAGAACCAGAATCTTCGATGCGAATTTCATCGGGGTGCTCCTGGTCATACCCTGGACACTTGTTGGAGACTCCGGGATAAAATTCAGGAAATGATTGATGCAAGACAAATCTCCTTTAATGAGGTGAAGCCGCCAAATGTCCGTGCAAATCCTCTTCCGGATCATGGATCAGGTGCAGGACCTTCTGTGAACATGATTAGCATTGCTGCTATTGAGGAGGAAGAAGATGCGCAAAAGCCCTCAATTCCATTTGCTATTAACTATGCTCCAGTAGAAGTCGCATTCGCTCCCGTCCCGTTCGTTATAGAAGTTCCTGCAAAGGAGCCTTATCACGATAGTCGAGTTCCCTAGACATATGAGAGCGAGGTTGCCAGTGCAGAATTGGAGATGAGCGCGATGGGAATCACGCGTTCGGGACGGGTTTATCAGGGTCCAGAGCCTGTTGACAAAGGAAAGGCTCCCGCTACTGAGTCCTCAATCGCTCCAAAAGCCGTGTCATTCTCTACAAAGAAGGTCACCGATCAAGAAGCCGAAGATTTCATGAAGGTGATCAAAGCAAGCGAGTACAAAGTGATCGAGCAAATGAGCAAATCACCAGCTCACATATCGTTGCTCGCATTGCTTTTGAACTCCGAACCTCATCGGAACGCTTTGCTGAAAGTTCTCACTGCGGCACAAGTCCCGAAAGATACTGCACCGAATAGAATCGAGGAGACGGTGAATTCTATTTTCTCGAATCAGATTTCCTTTTCGGAAGACGAAATTCCCACGGAAGGACAAGGACACTTGCGGGCATTGCACATAGTTTGCAAGTGCAACAACCACATCGTTGGTCGAGTCATGATCGACAACGGCTCTGCTCTTAACGTTTGCCCCGTCTCCACGTTGAAACAGATGAACGTGGACATGAGTCACATTCGTGCAAGCAAGACCACCGTTCGAGCCTTTGACGGCTCTAAGAGAGTGGTGAACGGCGAAATTGATCTCCTAATCGATGTGGGTCCTTGCTCATTCTCTATTACCTTCCAAATCCTGGAAATACCTAATGCTTTTAGTCTCCTACTTGGAAGACCATGGATTCACGCCGCCGGTGCCGTCCCTTCATCGTTGCACCAGAAGTTGAAATTCTTTGCCGAAGGCAAACTCATCATTGTCAACGGCGAGGAAGATTATGCAGTCTATAAGGAAACGGCTATCCCTTATATCAGCATTGGAGAAGATCAGAATCTTCCTTTCCATTCTTTCGACATGATCTCCGTAATTCGAGATTACGGAGAGGTCAGTCCATCGCGAACTGATCGCATGATTGGAAAGGTTCTCTTGAAGAACAATTATGTCCCTGGAACTGGACTCGGGGCACGTGCACAGGGAATCCTTCGACCGATCGAAATGGAAGAATACCGCAATAGGAGGGGACTCGGCTTTCGCCCTTCCTGCCATGAGATCATACAAGCTCGTCGTGGAAAACATCTACACCACCTTGCTGCATATTATGGGAAACTCTATAGGAGCATACCGTTTCCACTACTCTCACAGTTTTTTGCAGCACCACCACAAATCATGGGAGACACCTCAGAGAACCCAATCACTGAAACAGATGACTTCTCTTCGGATGCGGTTGAAGCGTTTTTGGCTTTGCCAGCCATACATGCCGTCATTGAGGACACATCTTCTAAGGTTCATATCCGTCCTGCACAGGAGGATGAGGAGCTTACCAACTGGACTTCAATTCCGCTCTACTCGGCCATAGTTGCCGATGTGTAAGACGGTCTTTATACATAATGCTACCTGCATGTCGGCAATGCCATAAGCCACATGACGGAAGAGGGGTTTTTGTTATGGCTTGTTAATAGAATCCCTGCATGTTTTTGATTTCTTATGCCTAAATTCTCTCTTGCACTCGTTTCTAACACCTTTAATTTCTAAGACAATTCGCTTTCATGTCCAGGCTCCAATCGAATCCAAATCATGGATATAACGATTCGGATTCACTCGAAACACACTTCGGAAAGTCCCTACCCATATACTTCGGGGAAGGACTTGACGAGGAGGGTCGCGTGCCCGAGATAGAAGAGAGTTTGCATCGTCTCGAAAACCACCAACTCACTTCCGTCGAGCCAACCGAAGACATCAACGTAGGCAATGCAGACGAACCACGCACCCTTAGAATCGGAACGGGACTCGACCCTGCACAGAGGACCCGAATGATCGACTTCTTGACAGAGTACCAGGAGGTCTTCGCTTGGTCCTACGCCGATATGCCAGGCTTAGACCCCTCAATCGTAAAGCATTTCCTCCCACTCGATACTGAAAGATTCCCACCTAAACGCCAACACTTGCGACGTCAACGAGCTGACCTTCTCTTACGCATTAAGGAAGAAGTCATCAAGCAAGTAGACGTGGGATTCTTGGAGGTATGCAATTACTCTGAATGGGTAGCGAACATTGTTCCAGTGGAAAAGAAAAATGGGAAAGTCAGAGTCTGCATCGACTACCGAGATCTCAATAAGGCTAGCCCAAAGGATAATTTTCCGCTGCCACACATCGATGTCTTGGTGGACAATACAGCACGCCACACACAATTCTCCTTCATGGACGGTTTCTCTGGATACAATCAGATTCAGATGGCCGAAGAAGACAAAGTCAAGACCACATTCATCACGATGTGGGGTACATTTTGCTACAAGGTCATGCCTTTCGGTCTCAAAAATGCTGGGGCAACCTATCAACGGGCAATGGTCACTCTCTTTCATGACATGATGCATAAAGAGATCGAGGTCTATGTCGACGACATGATCGCGAAGTCCAAAGAAGGAGAAGATCATTTGGTTAACCTCAAACGATTGTTCAACCGCCTCAAGAAATACAAACTCCGGCTTAACCTAGCAAAATGCACATTTGGCGTCAAATCAGGGAAATTGTTAGGGTTTATAGTCAGTGAGGAAGGCATCAAGGTTGACCCTGACAAAGTTAAAGCGATCATGGAATTGCCCCCTCCATCGACAGTGCGCGAAGTGAGGAGCTTCTTAGGACGGCTGAATTACATTACGCGTTTCATCGCAAATTTGACAGATAAGTGCCAACCATTCTTCCGTCTGCTTCGCAAGAATGCAGCGGTCGAATGGGACGATAAGTGTCAGAAAGCTTTTGATACCATCAAGGCATATCTAATTCAGCCGCCGGTGTTAGTTCCACCTTCACCTGATCGTCCTCTCATTTTGTACTTGACGGTGCGCCGACAATCCATCGGATGCATGTTAGGGCAAAAGGACGAGTCCTCTCACGCAGAGCGAGCCATTTATTATTTGAGCAAAAAGTTCACTGAAGGGGAGGCCAGCTACCCTGAGATAGAGAAAATGTGTTGCGCACTTGTGTGGGTCATGCAGAGACTCCGGCAATACACTCTCTACCATACTGTTCGCCTGCTGTCGAAGACAGATCCTTTGAAATATCTACTTAGCACTCCGTCCTCCATGAGGAATATAGCAAAATGGCGTTGCCAACTGACGGAGTACGACATTGAATATGTGTCGCGCACATCAGTCAAGGGCCAAGCGATAGCAGATCATTTAGCAGAATTCCCGATTGTCGATGACACACCGATCGACTCTGATTTCCCAGACGAAAAAATCCTTCAAATGAGTGGTGAGGAGGAAATCACCAGATGGAAGATGTACTTCGATGGTGCAGTTAATTCCACCGGATCAGGGATTGGCGCAGTGCTGATATCCCCGGAAGGGCGTCATTTTCCTGTTGCAGCGAAGATTGATTTCCCCTGCACCAACAACATAGCCGAATATGAGGCATGTATCCTCGGTTTGCAAGCGGCAATCGACCTCAAAGTCAAGGAGCTTGAAGTGTTTGGAGATTCCATGCTCACAATCTTTCAGACACTCAAACAACGGAAGACGAAAGATCCAAAACTGGTGCCATATCATGAGTACCTTGAAGACTTGACAGAAAACTTCAAGGACATCTCATTTACATACACACCGCGCATGAAGAACCAGTACGCCGATGCACTCGCGACACTCGCTTCCATGGTTAGCATTACAAAAGAGAATCTCATCGAGCCCCTCGAATTTGAGATTACTCAGGGTCCTGCCCATTGCGATGTAATCGACGCTGTCGACGGCAAGCCGTGGTATGCAGACATTAAACACTTGCTACAAACGGGTTAGTTCCCAGCATTCACCGATCGACATGACCGGAGGACTCTTCGGCGCATTGCAGCAAATTTCTTCTTGAGCGGTGAAATCCTTTACCGCCGTTCTTTCGATGCCACACTGCTTCGGTGTGTTGATGAGAATGAGGCACAACGCCTCATGGAAGAAGTGCACGAGGGAAATTGCGGACCTCATATGAACGGGCTCATGCTAGCAAAGAAGCTCATGCGACTTGGGTACTTCTGGTCCACCATGGAGACTGACTGCATCAAACATGTCAGGCATTGTCACTTGTGTCAAGTTTACGCAAATCAGATCAGAGCACCACCCAATGAGCTGCATCCAATGGCTGCTCCGTGGCCCTTTTCAATGTGGGGCATGGACGTGATTGGTCCTATTAACCCCAAAGCATCCAATGGGAACTTGTACATATTGGTAGCTATCGATTACTTCACCAAATGGATCGAAGCTATCACCCTTGCATCGGTTACTGCAAAAACCGTGGCACGCTTCCTCAGACGCGACATTATCGCACGTTACGGGGTCCCTGCGACACTTGTCACAGACAACGCCAAGAATTTGAACAATAAGCTTATCGACGAGCTCTGTGCACAGTTCAAGATTCTACACCGCAACTCCTCTCCGTATCGTCCACAAATGAACGGTGCGGTAGAGGCAGCAAACAAGAACATAAAGAAAATCATTGAAAAGATGACAGTTAATTACAGAGACTGGCACGAGATGCTCCCATTCGCACTCTTGGCGTATCGGACTTCTATCCGCTCGTCCACTGGATCAACCCCATACTCTTTGGTCTACGGCATGGAAGCAGTTCTTCCAATCGAAGTAGAGATTCCCTCTATGAGGATCCTTGCCGAGTCCAAGCTCAAGTGGGCAAAGCAACGCTACGAACAGCTCAATCTCATTGATGAGAAGCGGCTAACAGCACTTTGCCACGGTCAGTGCTATCAGCAAAGAATGGCCCGAGCTTTTAACAAGAAAGTTCGTCCCCGCGAGTTCAGCCCCGGCGATCTCGTCCTGCGGAAAGTTTTGCATATCGCCCCTGATTCCAGGGGCAAGTTCGCTTACAAATACGACGGTCCCTTCATTGTTAAAGAAGTTTTTGACGGTGGGGCAATCATTCTCAATGATATGGACAGGAACGAGAACGCTCTTCCGGTCAACGCTGATACACTTAAGAAATACTATCCGTGATGGTGTTTCTCTCATTCCACGTGGACGTTTTCCTCAAATGCACATTTACATTTTTTACTTTCTTCGCATGTACAATCTCCCAGCACTTTCATTTCTGCTTATTAATACACTCCCCGCCTCTGCCTTTTCCCTTTCTCTGAACTTGTCCTGAGAGAAAAATAGTAAATCTCCCGCTAGGTTGAAAACCTCTTTGAGGCGGCCTGGGCAAAAATTAGGGAATGAGGGGCACGGTTTAAAATCCCGCAAAAGGGGGACCGTGGCAAAAGGAGAGTACAAAACGAAATCCTCGCTAGAGTGAAAACCCGAAAAGGCGCTCTAGGCAAAAGTTAGAGGAACCGAGAGGTATGACCAGATCCAAGTGGGATGGTCATAGCAAAAGGTGAGCTCTAAATGAGAGAAGAGTCTAAAAGAATACCCCGCTAGGTCGTCACGCATCTTGCGACCTAGGCAAAAGTTAGGGGCCTTCGGCAGCTCGACTATGAAGTGACAGCTACACTCAGTGTGAAGCGACAACAAGTAGTAGTTTGGCAGTCTCCGATGCAAGCAAACTCTCTTTGACTCTCACAGCACAAGACACGTTTCGACATGCAGTCGAATCGTCGTATCCTTGATATGGAGGATCCCAAAATCCTTCCGTTTTCCCTAATGCAAATTCTACGGGTCAGACCCGTTCCGTAAATATAAGCCTTTTTGTCGAGTCACAATTTAGTGGGAGACGACCACCCCTTTAAATGGTCATCATGTTCAAATCCCCAAAGCATTATTATTCAGACTTCTTTATACATCTTCATTATGGCTATAGAGTAGGATTGATAACCACTATTAGCCCTTTTGATTCTAGATGCAGGAAGCAGGACTTGAACCCCGAAAAGAGTTTCTCTTCGACGAATGCATGTCTGTCTTATGCCAAAGATTACAGTCTAAATCCGGAGAGAGACCTTCAGGACAACACTCCAGGCACTCAGTTACATCGCAATCAGTTGCCGAGCAATGAAACGTCCTACCACAGCATCGATTGTGACATGGACGAAATCAACGAGAGAAGGAACACAATGATTCCTTCCACACCTCACACCACTCCCCAGTGTTTGCATTTACTTCCCGCACATTTATTTCCGCAATGCACTTTCATTAGTGTGCACCCTCTCAGGACCGCAGTGCACATTTATTTCCGCAATGCACTTTCATTAGCGTGCACCCTCTCAGGACCGCAGTGCACATTTATTTCCGCAATGCACTTTCATTAGCGTGCACCCTCTCAGGACCGCAGTGCACATTTATTTCCGCAATGCACTTTCATTAGCGTGCACCCTCTCAGGACCGCAGTGCACATTTATTTCTGCAATGCACTTTCATTAGCGTGCACCCTCTCAGGACCGCAGTGCACATTTATTTCTGCAATGCACTTTCATTAGCGTGCACCCTCTCAAGATTGCAGTGCACATCGCAAGTCCACCGGGTAGGCACCTTTGAACCATGCAGTTTATTCGGTATGCGCCCTGTGCATATTGCAAACCCGCCGAGCAAGCGCTCGTGCATCTCGCAAGTCCATCGGGTAGGCGCCTTTGAACCATGCAGTTCATTCGGTATGCGCCCCGTGCCTATTGCAAACCCTTCGGGTCAGTCCCGACTACCTTTCTTGCATTGGGGTCAGTCCCGACTACTTTTCTTGCATTGGGGTCAGTCCCCTTCGGGTCAGTCCCGATTACTTTTCTTGCATTGGGGTCAGTCCCCTTCGGGTCAGTCCCGACTACTTTTCTTGCATTGGGGTCAGTCCCGACTACTTTTCCTGCATTGGGGTCAGTCCCCTTCGGGTCAGTCCCGACTACTTTTCCTGCATTGGGGTCAGTCCCCTTCGGGTCAGTCCCGATTACTTTTCTTGCATTGGGGTCAGTCCCCGTCGGGTCAGTCCCGACTTTAATTGCCTGTTTCAGCTTTGTTCCGAATTATACATGTCTATTGTGCACATCTCACCATATTCCCGCTATCAGCACCCCATTTTGGTCCACCGGCTTCCCAACGAGGATTCCCGACCGAAACCCGGGACACTATTCATCGCTCGGCAATCGGAGGCAAATAGGCGGGCACGGGGTCATGAACAATAATGGAAAGCACGGTCCACTGAGAAAGGCGGAAGAAAGCAGTCAGAAGAACAGATGAACGAGGAATCCCGAAAACAACGGAGCTAGCACTGTGGCACTATTCATCACTGGGTCACCGAAGCACCGAAAGGTGCCCAATATGGGGCTCCAAAAATCCCTCCCAGTGCCAAAATGACCGATGACACGTCCGGGCGCACTTCGGGGACATCCTGCTTAAGTCGGGACGCCCCGATCCCCCACGGACGCCTTTTCTGACAGAGCTCCCGGGGTTCGCTCCACTGACAAGCTAACGGCCCCTCAAAACGGGTCTACAGGCGCCCAGGGACCACCAGGGCCGGGGAACAAGCTTCAGACAACCTTCCGGAGCTCGGCTCGATCTCCCGAAGTACGTTTCAGTGATCACGAACGCCTCCCGGTGAACCTTCGGGTATTTCCACGGAAAGCAGAGACCACAACGATCTCTGAGCACCTCACAATAATCCCCGAGCACCTCAAAGCATTCAGGGCACACTGAGAGAATCCCGGCCGAAGTCCCTAGGCTTTCCCGGGCCAACGGTCCCCGACCGAGGACAACGGGCCAACGATCCCCCACGAGGCAAAAGGATCGCCAAAACGAATGCCAGAAGGCACAGAGATCAATCGGAGGTCAAGGGGTGTTAAATTCCACTCCGAACGTCCAAACAGGGCAAAACCGACTCCCGGGGCTCCATGTTGCCCGAACGCTCGTTCACACGACGTATGGCGATATTGGACTCATTCAAATCCTTGTAGTTCAAGCATTCCAAATCTTCAAATTAATTGGACATCGGAGATCGGATGCAAGCTCAATCAAGTCTCAAGCGTTTGCCGGCTTTTCTCCTAATCGGATGGGACCCACAGCCAAGCCAAGCCAAGCCATCAAGCCGCGGCTCAACCCCAAGCCGCGGCTCAAGCCCCCATGGCCGGCGGCTCCAAGCCCTCCCCACCACACATTTTGAATTTTCCTCCCATCCATCACCTCCCTCCATCCATCCATCACTTCCCACCATCCATCCATCACACCCATCACCCCTCTTGCTTCCCTTACACTCTACAAGACACAAACCCCTCCCTAATCTTCCCTCTAATTTCGGCAACCCTAGCTTAGGATTCAAAACCGCAATTAACCTCCTCTAATCATCCCGTTAGCCATCCCTATAAAGCCACTAACGTCATTAGTTCTAATGACTTCTTCAACTTCACTCTCTCTCAAGCCAATCTCTCTCAAGAACTCTCTCAAACCTCAGCCCATCCCCTCACTTCCGTCCCCCCTTGCCAAGGCCGAAACCGGCCAAAACCGCCGGAAAACCACCCGGTATTCCGGTAACCACCCGACCCGACTTAGCCCAAAAATTCTCAAACTTCATAGCCTACATATTTCCTACCCCCTAAGTCCATTTCCGGACTTGGATTTTCGATTTGAGGTCCCCAAGACCCCGTTCCAGCCGAAATTGCAATCGGGTCCCGAGACCCTCACCGCGCGCACCGAACACTAACGGCGTGCCATTTCATCCCACGACATCGGAGAGTCGTGCCATCACATTTAAAGGGTTCCTCACAACCCTCACCCTCTCTCGTGAAGAGGTGGTCACGATCCGAGGGCCGACCAACCGTGCACGACCTCCGTTTTGCCCATTTTCGCTAACCGGTTTTCTGCGTTTTCACTGGAATTTCTCTCATCATTTCTGACTTATTCAGGGTTCGGCACGCTCGGAGCTTTCTGTGCCCACCTAGATCTGCCTCTTAGGAGTCCAACGAGGCCGACCTTGCACCGTTCCGTGATCGGAGCGAGCGTGCCAAGCCATTCTCCCGAGACTGCCGCGGCTGCCCACTTACGGGTCCCTCACCCGTAGCCGCCCATCCGAGTCTAGCGACTCCCACGGCCACGTCCCCGACTCCTCTCCTCGTACACCGAGGCTAGGTAACGTTCTTCCGCAACATAGGAGGGTTAGGATCTTCGATCTTTACGTACATGAGGTGTTTATGCACTTTAGAGGTTTGGAACGTATGAAAGTTTGCATTTTTCTTCCGGATCTATGTTCCCATGCACTCACATGCAACGTACGTCCATTATGTCCCTATACATGACTAGGCCGTGTTTGTATGATGTCCGAACTTGCGTGCCATGACGGGAAACGGCTCGAATCCGGACGGGAGAGGCCCTCTTTAGCCACGGATGAGCCTCGGGACTCACGGCCGAATCTCTAAGGAGAGATCCGTGAGCTCCCGTGGTCTACCCGGGGCAAGGGCGGCCTCCTCCTTCCCGAAATGGTGCGGTTCCTATGTTTTTTTTATCGTTAATCGAGCGTAATATGATGGCATGACAGGAAGAGATCCGAATCGGGGTCGAAGGAATTTTCCCGACCCGCATGAGCCGCGGAAGCTCACGGCCCTCCTTGGGAAAAGGTGACCGAGAGCTTCCTTGGACCATTCGGGTCCGGGGAACTTTCTTCCGCCTCGAAATGGATCGATTCCCGTGCTTTATTCGTTTTATTATCACTTGAGTTAACGCCGTCTTTGTTGTTTTCCGTTTAAATATCTCATTTGTGCATATTTGTATGACTTTATGTGATTATGGTCACGGTGATATCGAAAGGAGTAAAACATGTGTTATTTACGCGCTTGACGCAGTGGGTATGCAAGGTAGGGCCTGAATTGATGTGGGATACCACCCGTGACCCAAGGCGGGTCAAGGGGGGCCTCTCGGCCTAATCCTTCGGAAAAGGGCCGAGCGCTCCTTGACCCCTCCCGGGACTAGGGTGGTCTCCTCCGTCGCTTCGCGTTCGATCCTTGGAATTGAGTGTATTCGTATCCGTGTCTCGTCGCTAGATGTGTGTTAATCTCATGATAAGTGAATGGATTTCGGATCATTACCCATTAAACCGATGATGACCTTAATAAAGAGCAATAAACATCGAATAATTTCACAAACGGGATAAGCGGGACGTGTTACTCGGTTAATTAAGTCGCTTGGACTAAATAATTGGATAAATTGATTATTAATTCGAAAACGCATCGATGATTCACGGAACGGCGAGAACGCCCTTTTCCACCAAAATTCACAATTTCAAAATGCCGAGACGCGTAACACGAGTAGAATTAACGTCTAGCGAGTACTCACGTGCCACGACTCGAGTCTGGGCCCAATTTGAGGCGGCCCAAGTCGGGGCACGAGAGTCCTCCTTGGACTCCTTCGTGTGACGCGATCTCCGATTTATACATGAACATCACAATTTTATTATTCAAGGGCATAATCATCATTCTTTGATTCACCGATACCCTAGGCAATAGGAAGTCGGAAACACCTCGATCTATGGACGAAAAAGGGGCTACCCATTCGGGCATGAGTCTCATTCACGCGGCCTATTCCGTCCATTTTCGGTGTTTTCGTCTCCCCATTGTAGATTCAGTGGGGAGCATTTTATTTCAGTTGTAAAACACGAACAACCGGATTAATCGTGCATTTGGCCTAACCAAACACTAGCTAATGAATAGGTGGGATAATAGATCCCAATCTAGAGTCAAAACACGAGTTTGGTTAATTCGGTGAAACCACAGTGACACTTAACTGAATGAGAGTCATAAAACAAACACACACATGTAATTGGCTTAGAACCCCATCCCAATCCGCCACTTATGCTTGCCTAGGATAGATACATTGTTTGTTAAATCAACCCCGGCTAATAAACGGATTAAATCACGTACATTCGGCCTAATACACAATTCGTTTGTATTCACTGACACTTATCAGTTGTTATCAGTTGCTTTCTGTATCGTGTCAGTTACATCAGTTTTCCTCCGTTTTATTCTTGCTTTTGATGATTTATTGCGGTTCGGGCCCGAACCCATAGGTCACGTGTTGCATGGGGTCCAACGCCCCAAATCACCGAACACGAGGTCCAACGCCTCTTAACTCACCGAGCGCGTGCAACCCGAGCGCGGAATGGGATCTAGCCTCGATTCACCGTCACACTCCGAATACGGCCTATGTGGAAGGCGGATTTGGATTGAGCGCGTGAAACGTGTTTAGATATCACCCGGGAGCTCGATCGGTCCAACGATTACAGTGGAAACAAATCGGTTCTCCTGCAAATCGTCGGTTCGATTGGACCCGACCCCCGCCTCTTTGAGCCCGCGTTGCCTTAATTTATTTATCGGTTATTCAAAACGCATGGTGAGCCGGAGCGGAATATTGGCCCAACGCAAACCGATCGGGATCCATTTACTTATTCATTTACACTTTGTAATTATTCGAGAGAACATTGTGAAGATTTTATTTGTATGTTCGTTCATTCATTTGTAAGGATCCCCGATCGGCAAGCGAGAGGTCCGAGTATCGAATTGGTTAAGTTGGTCTATCATCACCGAAGGATGAGTAAGCTTGAATAATCGTGATATTGGTTCGCGCAGGGAATCGACCGTATTGGTCCGATGAACTGTAACGATAAGATAGTGAACCGATCCCTCGACACACAGGCCTACTCACCTTTCGGATTCTTGGCCCAACTCAATCGATTCATCGAATTTACGGAGTCAAAACGGGCGAGTCGAGCACAACTCTAAATCACGCGGTAAATAAACAAAAATGGTAAACCTAGCAAGCTAGAGTACCGAAAGGGCGTGCGGGATATAGGCCCGCACGTAATAGAACCCCCGAATTCGGAACTTCCGGTTCCGCACGACCATTGCCTTAGCATTTAGGTGTACCCCGTACCCCTAGACCCGGGTAACTTGCCGGCCCTCGACCTTCGGGTCGAAAAATGGCAAGTGGCGACTCCTTCTCACGTGCGTCCGTCGCGCGTCCCCGGGAAGGTGGACACTCCCAAGCCGCGTTTGCTTAGGCGCGCGCATACGTGCCCCGACAAGATGAAATTCGGGTGCGCACAGCTTGGCGACTCCACTGGGGACACTTAGAGGGTTCGGGCTCGTTCCCGCTTGTTTGTTTGCTTGTCTATTTACCGCTTTCCGCATTTCCCGCTTATCTATCTTACGCACTTTTATTTCCCGCACATGCATTGCACATCATACTAGATTCTTAGGGACCTTGTCCGACATCCCACGGGCACCAATATAGGAAGCTAGGTTAGTCAGAGGTTCCGAGTAAGGGAACGGATCGAGTCGGCTATGCCACCGAACCGGCCCCCAAAGATCCTCGCTCGATTTCAAGGAATTCACACCCTTGAGTCGGGAGCCCCCATCCCTAGTTAGCGTTTCTCCCAGTAGCACCGAAAACCATGCATACACAGGGACCGTCATGCTGGACCAATTTTTACCTCCATGCCGTCAACCGACCCAAAGTCAAGTCCTTGAGTCGGCCCGTAGTTTTTTTTCTAGGACGAGCATTTTGTTGTTTTTTATAAGAAAGAGCGATGTATACTGTAAAGAACACAACTATAGTTTATCTTCCCGCACTGCATACATTTTTTCGAAAAATTAGGACATTGCATTGATTCGCTTCTAAAAATGTTAAGCCGGCATCTCCTCCATCTAGGTAAGGATGGACCGCCCGGCTCCCGGTCTTAGGCTCGAAGCAATTACACCGCCAAGGCAAGACATCATGCGCATCTGGAGGACTCTCCGACCAGTGGACCGCGCATTCATCCAGGACATCATCGGAGACATGGTCATGCTCACCGAGACTCCGGTAGACTGGATCTTCTTGAGGACCGCCACCGAATTTTGGGATCCCGAGCACGCAGTATTCAACTTCCAGGGTACAGAGTTAGCTCCTACGATCGAGGAGTACACGGCACTCATCCAGAGGCCCACACCCACGACCCAAGGCATATTCAGACCCAACCCGTTCACGACCGTCCAGGGTCAGCTCTCCGCTCTTCTCCGCATACCCGCTCAAGATATCCACGAGGAGCTCCATCAAAGGTGGGATCAAGGCATCCGGATTGCATGGCTCTCCGATTGGACGCTCCTCCGCGCAATGACGCCTACTACGGCTTCCTATCAGCGCGATGCTTGCCATTGATTCCTGCTCTTGATCTTTGGCACCCTCCTGTTCCCGTACTCGCCGAACCTCATTGACGGGGCTATAGCACAAGTCGTCCTCCAAGTGGTAGGAGGCCATAGTTATATGGAGGCTCTATTAGCCGAGACCGTTCGGTCTCTTGACTATGTTAGGGAGGTTCGGCGCGGAAGGATGAGAGGATCCCCGCACTTGCTACAGATTTGGCTTCTAGCCCACATCCGCCCGTTCTGCTTGTCACATCCGTTCTCCTACATCGCCGACGAGCGCTCGTTGATCGAACGCTTGGCGCCGATCATCCCACCTCCCGAGCACAGCTTCTCGGAATGGAGGCGCTTTTGGCGCGAGCTAACACCCTCACGGTTCCTATGGGTCGCCCGATGGAATCCAGGTGGCCCCATGATCACGGGATGTCCCGGAATCATTGGAGTTCCCCTCCTCAGCCATTTGGGGAGCACCCTCATATTTCCCGGCCGAGTAATCAGACAACTCGGCAGCCTACAGGACATTCCCGCCGAGGCGGACCGCCTACCTTTCCGCATCCAATGGGCCGACTCCACTTCCACGGCTCCCGATAGATTCCTACAGATTCGGGAGATCCGCCGTCAGCGGGATGCTAGTGTGCGCACCCGAATTTCATCTCGTCGGGGCACGCATGCGCGCGCCTAAGCAAACGCGGCTTGGGGAGTGTCCACCTTCCCGGGGACGCGCGACGGACGCACGTGAGAAGGAGTCGCCACTTGCCATTTTACGACCCGAAGGTCGAGGGCCGGCAAGTTACCCGGGTCTAGGGGTACGGGGTACACCTAAATGCTAAGGCAATGGTCGTACGGAACCGAAAATTCCGAATTCGGGGGTTCTATTACGTGCGGGCCTATATCCCGCACGCCCTTTCGGTACTCTAGCTTGCTAGGCTTGCCATTTTGTTTATTTACCGCGTGATTTAGAGTTGTGCTCGACTCGCCCGTTTTGACTCCGTAAATTCGATGAATCGATTGAGTTGGGCCAAGAATCCGAAGGATGAGTAGGCTCGTGAGTCAAGGAATCGGTTCGCTATCTTAGCGTTACAGCTCATCGAACCGTGATGGTCGATTCCCTGCGCGAACCGAGACCGCGAATATTCGAGCTTACTCATCCTTTGGTGATGATAGACCAACTTAACCGATTCTACACTCGGACCTCTTGTCCACCGATCGGGGATCCTTACAAGTATATGAATAAATGTACAAATAAGATCCTCACAACGTACACTCGAATAATTGCAGAATACAACTGAATGAAATAAATGGATCCCGATCGGTTTACATTGGGCCAATATTCCACTCCGGCTCACCGTGTGTTTTGAATAACCGATAAACAAATTAAGGCAACGCGAGCTCAATGAGCCGGGGGTCGGGTCCGATTGAACCGATGGTTTGCAGGAGAACCGATTAGTTCCCACTGTAACCGTCAGACCAATCGAGCTCCCGGGTGATATCTAAACCCGTTTCGCGCATCCAATCCAAATTGCCTTCCACATAGGCCATATTTGGAGTATGACGGTGAATCGAGGCTAGATCCCATTCCGCACTCGGGTTGCACGCGCTCAGTGAATTAGGAGATGTTGGACCTCGTGTTCGATGGTTTGGGGCGTTGGACCCCGTGCAACACGTGACCTATCGGTCCGGGCTCGAACCGCAGTAAATCATCAAAAGCAAGAATAAAACAGAAGAAAACTGATATAAATGACACAATACAGAAAGCAACTGACAATTATTAATAAGTGTCGGTGAATACAAACGAATTGTGTATTAGGCCGAATATACGTGATTTAATCAGTTATTATCCGTGGTTGATTGGCAAACAATGCATCTAACCTAGGCAAACATAGATGGCGGATTAGGATGAGGTTCTAAGCCGATTACATGTGTGTGTTTGTTTTAAGACGCTTATTCAGTTAAATGTCACTGTGGTTTCACCGAATTAACCAAACTCGTGTTTCGACTCTAGATTAGAATCTAATATTCCACCTATCCATTATCTAATATTTGATTAAGTCGGGTGCACAATTAGTCCGGTCCTTGGTGTTTTGTAACTGAAATAAAATACTCCCCGCCGAATCTATGATAGAAAGAAAGAAACACCGAAAACGAACGAAATGGACCACGCGAATGAAACTCGCACCCGAACGGGTTGTCCTTTCTCGTTCATAGCTCTAGGCGTTTCCAACTCCCTAAAGCCTAGGGTATCGGTGTATCACGGAATGACGATTGTACCCTTGGATAATAAAAGTGTAATGTTCGTATATAAATTGGAGATCGCGTCACACGAAGGAGTCCAAGGGGGACTCTCGTGCCCCGACTTGGGCCGCCTCAAATTGGGCCCGGACTCGAGTCATGGCACGTGAGTACTCGCTAGACGTCAATTCTACTCGTGTTACGTGTCTCGGTATTTTGAAATTGTGAATTTTGGTGGAAAAAGGCGTTCTCGCCGTTCCGTGAATCATCGATGCGTTTACGAATTAATATTTGATTCGTCCCATCATTTAATCCAAATGATTTAATTAACCGAATGAGCCGTCCCGTTTGCCCATTTGTGAGATTATTCGACACTTATTATACAATGTTACGATTACGACTTAATTTTAGCTAATTTCGCGGTGGGATTACAAGGAGTGTGCGGGAATTACATGGCCTCGGGGAAAGGAGAGCCCGATGGCTTCGGGCACTCCAAGGAGTCTCACGGCCCCTATTTGCAAAGGGAATGGCCGTGGGTTCCTTGGCATGGCCGAACCCCTCTAAGGCTCTTCTCCCTAGATCCCATATTATTCCCTTCGTATAATCACATTTTATCCATGGTTACAACGATATGAAATCATGCCAAACACATACGAATAAAGCATTTAAATGAGGGTAGCAATACGATATCATTTCAACTAATGATGGAACGGGTAATACATGGGAATCGACCCGTCTCATGGCGGAAGAAAGCCTCACGAACTCGTGTGGTCCAAGGAAGCTTTCGGCCACATCCCTCCAAGGATGGCCGAGAGCTTCCTTGACTCACGCGGGTTGGGAGGACTTCTTCGACCTCGATTCGGATCATTTCTCGTCATTCTAACATGCTACGTGTGATTGAAGGAAAAGGGACGTAGGAATCGACTCGATTCGGGAGAGGAGAGATCATCCTAGCCCTGGAAAAGCCAAGGGAGCCCACGGGTCTCTCCTTAGAGGCTAGGCCGTGAGTCCCTTAGCTCAACCGTGGCTAAGGAGACCTCTCCTATCCGAATCCGAACCATTTCCCGTCATGGCATACGAGTTCTTGCATCATATAAACATGGGATGATCATACATAGGCACATAATGGGCACACGTTGCATGGGAATGCATGGGAGACATGAGTCCGAAAGAAAAATGAAAGCTTTTCATGCATTCGGCTCTTTAAATCACAATAACATTTCATATAAACGAATATCGAGGATCCTAACTCTTCTAAGTTGTAGGGGGACGTTACCTAGCCTCGTTACGAGAGGAGAAGAGTCGGGGATGTGGTCTTTGAGAGTCGGAAGACTCGGTTAGGGCGAAGGGCAGTAGGCGACCCGGGTAGGCGCGGCTGCGGCAACCGCGGGAAAACGGCTTGGCACGCTCGCTCCGACCACGGAACGGTGCAAGGTCGGGCTCGTTGGACTCCTAAGAGGCAGATCTAGGTGTGCACGGGCAGACCCGAGCATGCCGAACCCTGAACAAGTCGGAAATAATGAGAGAAGTTCCAGTAAAAACACAGAAACCCGGTTAGTGAAAATGGGCAAAACGGAGGTCGTGCACGGTTGGTCGGCCCTCGGATCGTGACCACCTCTTCACGAGAGAGGGTGAGGGTTGTGAGGAACCCTTTGAACTTGATGGCACGACTCTCCGAAGTCGTGGGAGAAAATGGCACGTCGAGGATCCCGGGGTGGCTATGGAAGCCCGTCTCTGTACTGTTTCTGTTACCTGCTAAAACGGTGTGTTGGAGGCTTCGAATGCTAAAACTAAGTTCGGAAATGGATTTAGAAGGTCGAAAACATGTGGGGTAAGAAGTTTGGTCAAGGCTCGGGCAAAGTCGGGGGGCGGGACTCGCCTAGGAACCGGGAAAGTTCCTAGAGACCCGATTCTGAAATGTTCTAGATCTGCATGCTGGGAGCTTCAAATGCCGAAACTAACACCGGAAATGGACTCGGGAGGTCAAGTACGTGTGGGATATGAAGTTTGGTCAAGTTTGGTTTGGGTTGAGTGGCGGTCGCCGGAAAACGGTTGAGTTTTCCGGTAATTTTGGCCTTGAACCGGGCTGTTCTTGGGTTGTGCGATTTCTGGAAAATGCTGAAGTTGAGAGGGCTTAGAGAGGGTTTCCTAGAGTGAGAAAGCTAGAGAGATAATGGAAGTTGAGTTGTGATTAAGTTAATGATGCAATGGGCTTATAAAGGAAGACTAAATGACAAGATTAAGTGGAGTTAAGTGCAATTAAGTGGTGCTTAGGGGATCCGAATTTTTGGAGGGAAGATTAGGGTGGGGAAGTTGTCATGTTGAGTGTAGGGGAAGTTAGAGGAAAGTGGATGGGAGGTGATGGATGGGAGAAGGGAAGTGATGGGTGTAAGAAGATATTTTGAATGTGTGGTTGAGGGAAGCTCTTGGGATTGAGCCATTGGGGCTTGGAGCCACCGAATTGAGCCGTGGCTTAAGGATTATCCGCGGCTTGGGGCTGTCATGTCGGAGCCGTGGCTGATTGTGGGCGAGCCGTGGCTTGGTGGCTTGGCTTGGCTGAGCCGTGGGTCCCATTCGAATAAGAGAAAAGCCGGAAAACGCTTGAAACTTGATTGAGCTTGCATCCGATCTCCGATGTCCAATTAATTTATAGATTTGGAATGCTTGAATGACGAGGATTTGAATGAGCCTAATATCGCCATGCGTCGTGTGAACGAACGTTCGGGCGGCTCGGCGCCTCGAGAGTCTGTTTTGCCCTGTTTGGACGTTCGGAGCGGAGTTTAGTGTCCCCGGTCCCCGATTGCTCTTTGTGCATCCTAACATTCATTCTGGCGATCCTTTTGCCCCGTGGGGGATCGTTGGCTCGTCGCCCTCGGTCGAGGACTGTTGGCCCGGGAAGACCTAGGGACTTTAACCGGGGTTTTCTCAGTGTTCTCTGAATGTCTTAAGGTGCTCGGGGCTCGTTGTGATCTGTGCTCTACGTGGACGTGCCCCGAAGGCTCGCCGGGAGACGTTCATGACCACTGAAACGTCCATCGGGAAACCGAGTCGAGTTCCGGAAGGTCATCTGAAGCTTGTTCCCCAGCCTTGGTGGTCCCTGGGTGACTGTAGGCCCGTTTTGAAGGGCCGTTTGCTTGTCGGTGGAGTGAACCCCGGGAGCTATGTCAGAAAAGGCGTCCGTGGGGGATCGGGGTGTCCCGGCTTAAGCAGGATGTCCCGGAAATGCGCCCGGACATGTCATTGGTCACTTTGGCACCGAGGGGGATTTTTGAAGCCCCATATTGGGCACCTTTCGGTGCTTCGGTGACTCGATGATGAATAGTGCCATAGTGTCAGCTCCGTTGTTTTCGGGGTTCTTTGTCTGTAAATTCTTCCGACTGCTCTCTTCGGCTTTTCTAATGGACCCAGCTCTTCTTCTGTGGTTTATGACTCTGTGCCCGCATGTTCGCCTCTGATTGCCGGGAGATGAATAGTAACCCGGGCTTTGATTGGGGATTCTCGTGCAGGAAGCCGGTGGGCCAAAATGGGGTGCTGACAGCTTGCCCCTCTTTGGTTGCATGCTCGGTTAGAGGATGTAGCCAAAGACCATAATGAGCATCCCCATTTTGGTCCCGGCGACCGCTCTGTTGTAGCTTCCCCGTGGCTGCTCGCGCCTTGCTTGGATGTATTGGGATATTGCTGGAAATTAAGACCGGGGTGGACCCGAAATGAACCGGGATAGACCCGCAAGAAAGCAGGATAAACCTGAACATTGAATTTAAGTGCCGGGATGGACCCGAGGGGCCGGGATAGACCTAAATGTGACTGGGATAGACCCGAATGCATGAACCAGGATAGACCTGAATGACCGGGATAGACCCGAATGCATGAACCAGGATAGACCTGAATGTGACCGGGATAGACCCGAATGCATGAACCAGGATAGACCGGAATGTGACCGGGATAGACCCGAATGCATGAACGAGGATAGACCCGAATGACCGGGATAGACCCGAATGCATGAACCAGGATAGACCCGAATGACCGGGATAGACCCGAATGCATGAACCAGGATAGACCTGAATGTGACCGAGATAGACCGAAATGCATGAACCAGGATAGACCTGAATGTGACCGGGATAGACCCGAATGCATGAACCAGGATAGACCTGAATGTGACCGGGATAGACCTGAATGCATGAACCAGGATAGACCTGAATGTGACCGGGATAGACCCGTATGCATGAACCAGGATAGACCTGAATGACCGGGATAGACTCGAATGGACCCTGAGTGACCGGGATTTAGACCGGAAGGATCCGAATGATCGAAATTTAGATCGGACGGACTCGAATGACCGGAATTTAGACCAGGCGGACCCAAACGAATGAAAATTAGGCCGAATGAGCCCGAACGACCGGGAGGACCTGAGTGACCGGAATCTAGACCGGAAGGACCTGACTGATCGGAAGGAGCTAAGTGAGACCAGGATGGACCTGAACTGGAATTTAAAAGCCGGGATGGACCCGAGGGGCCAGGATAGACCTGAACTGGAATTTAAAAGCCGGGATGGACCCGAGGGGCTAGGATAGACCTGAACAGAAATTTAAAAGCCGGGATGGACCCGGGGGGCCAGGATAGACCTGAACTGAAATTTAAAAGCCGGGATGGACCCGAGGGGCCAGGATAGACCTGATCTGAAATTTAAAAGCCGGGATGGACCCGAGGGGCCAGGATAGACCTGAACTGAAATTTAAAAGCCGGGATGGACCCGAGGGGCCAGGATAGACCTGAACAGAAATTTAAAAGCCGGGATGGACCCGAGGGGCCAGGATAGACCTGAACTGGAATTTAAAAGCCGGGATGGACCCGAGGGGCCAGGATAGACCTGAATTGAAATTTAAAAGCCGGGATGGACCCGAGGGGCCAGGATAGACCTGACCTGAAATTTAAAAGCCGGGATGGACCCGAGGGGCCAGGATAGACCTGAACTGAAATTTTAAAGCCGGGATGGACCCGAGGGGCCAGGATAGACCTGACTTGAAATTTAAAAGCCGGGATGGACCCGAGGGGCCAGGATAGACCTGAACTGAAATTTAAAAGCCGGGATGGACCCGAGGGGCCGGGATAGACCTGAACTGAAATTTTAAAGCCGGGATGGACCCGAGGGGCCAGGATAGACCTGAACTGAAATTTAAAAGCCGGGATGGACCCGAGGAGCCAGGATAGACCTGAACTGGAATTGAAAAGCCGGGACGGATCCGAGGGGCCAGGATAGACCTGAACTGGAATTTAAAAGCCGGGGCGGACCCGAGGGGCCAGGATAGACCTGAACTGGAATTTAAAAGCCGGGACGGACCCGAGGGGTCAGGATAGACCTGAACTGGAATTTAAAAGCCGGGACGGATCCGAGGGGCCAGGATAGACCTGAACTGGAATTTAAAAGCCGGGATGGACCCGAGGGGCCAGGATAGACCTGAACAGAAATTTAAAAGCCGGGATGGACCCGAGGGGCCAGGATAGACCTGAACTGGAATTTAAAAGCCGGGATGGACCCGAGGGGCCAAGATAGACCTGAACTGGAATTTAAAAGTCGGGATGGACCCGAGGGGCCAGGATAGACCTGAACTGGAAATTAAAATCGGGATGGACCCGAACAGGAATTCGAAGTTTGGAATTTGCGCAAAGCGCTGTGTGATACGGCTCGTTTGGTGTTTGGATCTGGACCGCTTCATGCGTGGCGACTGATGATGATCTCTTATCGCTTGTCCTTCTTTGAACATCATCTGTTTGTACGGTGTGGTGCATCCCTCGACGATTTCCGACGCACTGAGAGCGCGCCCTGTTGGAGGGGATTGACTTGCCGAAGACTGGTCTCGCTGTTAGGGTAGTTGCCTGGTTGTTGGGGATGGCCCAGTCTTGTGATGTGGGACTCGAGCTCTAGGGTGGAGCGCCTACGTATCCCGAGGGGTTGGAAATCGGTGTCCGCCGTAGTTCTTGTGGTGGTTGTACCTGCGATCCTGACATCATTAGTAAGTCATGGGATTACTAGCGATTTGTAAGCACAGGTAAAAGGAAGTGTTTGTGACGCATGTTCTTCAGTTTCGGGTCGCCTGGGCGACCCGTGGAGAGTTTTTGCTTTGGTGATGCGAATGGGGGTCCCACCTTCAGAGGCCCCGATGTGAGGCCTCCGGGGCTCCTGTTGGCCTTGCATGGGCATATCGAAATGTTCTCAAAGGTGCCCAAGCGGCTCTATCGGTTGTTCGACGCGCCTGTGAACTTAGGACCCTTCTCATCAGGGTACCGTTAGGGCGGCTGCATTTGTAACCCGCATGAGGAATTTTGTTCAAATTTGGTCAGACCTCGGTCTAGTCATTTACAGGGTGTTATGACTAGACTCCCGGAAAGAAATGTCTAGGATTTTGGCTTTATGGTAGCCGATTGAAGGGTGGCTGTGACCCATTTTGGAGTTGTGCAATGACAAAGAGAAAAGAGAAAGCTTGGGGAGCACGTGCCCAAGGTTAAAAGGATACACGGGTTCACGCTTGCCATGAGATGTACCCCCTTCTCTTCCGTCCTTCGGTTGGTGTTGGCTGTCTTGAACTGTTTGGATTGCGTGCTTGGTCGCCCGCTGTGCTTGAAGAAGAATCCGCCTTCGACGGTTGAGTTCGGTAGGAGAGCCGATCGGGGATCGTGTTGGAGTAGATAACTTGGCCATTTCCCTTGGGGATCCTTGGTCCGCGCAGTGTGCGAAGGCCCAGGGTGACTGTTTTGTTTATCTCTCATTTTACTCTCATTTTGCTACGGTCACCCGCCTCGGGGCCGTACTCTCAACCTAAAGGGGATGAACTCTCCTTTTGCCACGACCGCCCGCCTCGGGATTTTCAGTCGTGCCTCTCTTTTGCCCTAACTTTTGCCTAGATCGCCCCGAGGGGTTTTCGACCTAGCGGGCTCGATTCTTTTGTCTCTCGAGTTTGCAAGGGCGAAGGATTCGAAATAATTCGACCTTCGAGTGCGTTATGTTCTGTCTCCGTCGAGGAGTTGCGACTGCTGCTTCCCTTTTTGTCGGGATTTTATTTCTTTTGGATTGGGGGTGCCGGTGCTTTTGGTGAACCTCGGCATCGCCCATTTTTTTGGTGACGGGTTTTTCCCGCTTCTTTTCTCTCTCTCTTCTCTTCTTTGTTGGCAGGTTTTTCCCGCGTCTTTTCGCTCTTCTTTTTTTTTTCGCAGCTGGGGTCTGTATTGTGCCCCTTGTATTTGTTTGAAACTCCTCGACTTTGCGTCGCCGAGGCCACTTTCGTTTGCTTAGCCCCGTGGAGACTTGATGTGCTTCGTCATCCTAGCCCAATTTTGTGATGGCTGGTTTTCTCAGAAGTCTGATTCTTATGCACTCGAAAGTCGAATTTCGCGTCTTTTGCCCTTGCAAACTTTACAAGTCCTTTCCCTTGTTGTCTAAAACGAAAACAAGATTGCCCCAGGAGTGTGGGTGACCAAGGTTGCCTCCGCGTGAATGTTGGACGGGGATGCCCCGGTCTTTGTGATCTGTACCAGGCATGTTGTGCGATCGCTGCTCCCGATCGTGCATTGTCGCTCCCGTGGAGGGTGCCCCTTAGATGATAGGCACTCTTGAAGCCGAATGAGACCTGCCCCGGGGCTTATCGTTGCATGTTGTCGGTGAAAGTGTGCAGTGGGGAAGGCCCCAATTTGCCCCGGGGTGTCGCTCGATCTCGGTGGAGATGCACTCGTCGAGGTTGAACGGTTTGTTCGATTGTCTCTGTCTTCGGCTTCGTGGGGGGTACATATTCGTCGGAAACCTCCCTCGTCGAAGTATGAGGGAAGGGTCCGAGAGGAATTCTCAGGGAGATGTGAACCCATGTATCGTTCTTGCCTGTGACCGGCATGTCCCTGTGAGAGATGACAAAGAAGACGATGTATTAGGTGATTGATCGGTGGAATATGTGGTAAGAAATGTGGAGTGGACCCATGGGAAAATCCCTTTGTCCAACGTACGACCCATGGGGTGCCGTGCGTGGAGGACACTCAATTCCGAGATCTAGTCATCGCCACCCTGGAGTGGGCAGACCGTGGCTAGGGGCCACATAGGTGTACTTTCCCCGATTACGGGTTGGCATGTGCAGCCGTCCTAGGGGAGGCTCAAGGAGCCGGATCCCATGAGGACAGACGAATCAAACAATTTCGACAGAACCAACAGGGCGTCTTCGGGGTTGTCCTAGTGCGCCCGTGAAGGGTTCGTTCATGCCGGGAGCTCGTTTTGGAATGCATATAAATAAATGTAAAAGAGAGTTTAGGGAAGAGTGCATGTTGCCCCAGTGGCTGGTTGATGGCCACAGCGAAGGGTGGGCAGGGGTCATTCTCCGGTCGGAGATGTGATCGTGCTAGTGACTTTCGCGGCGGGTGGGCAGGGCCATGCTCTGTTCGTCAGAGCTGTTGCCTGTGATCTTTTGCGGTTGAAGGATTAGACTTGCTCCTCGGAGTATCGCTTGGATGAATTTGAATCCAAGTCGATTTTGGATTTTAGTTGAGCCTGAAAGCAGTAAACGCGAGGTGTCAAAACCTGAAAGCAGCAAATGCGGGGCCGGAGCCCAAAAGCAGCAAATGCGGGACCGAGGCCCGATGAGGGGCCGAAGCCCAAAAGTGGGGCCAAAGCCCAAAAGTGGGGCCGGAGCCCGATGCAAGGCCGAAACCCAAAAGTAAATGCAGGGCCGGAGGCCGATGTGAGGTCGAAACTAATGCAGTAAATGCGGGACCGGAACCCGATGCAGGGCCGGAGCCCGATGCAGGGCGGAGCTCGATGCGGGGGTCGAAGCCCAATGCAGTAAATGAGGGGCCGGAGCCCGATGCAGGGCTGGAGCCCGATGCGGGGCCGAAACCCGATGCAGTAAATGCGGGGCCGGAGCCCGATGCCGGGTCGGAGCCCGATGCAGGGCCGAAGCCCGATGCAGTAAATGCGGGGCGGAGGCCGATGTGAGGTCGAAACCTAATGCAGTAAATGCGGGACCGGAACCCGATGCAGGGCCGGAGCTCAATGCAGGGCCGGAGCTCGATGCGGGGCCGAAGCCCAATGCAGTAAATGAGGGGCCGGAGCCCGATGCAGGGCTGGAGCTCGATGCGGGGCCGAAGCCCGATGCAGTAAATGCGGGGCCGGAGCCCGATGCGGGGACAAAGCCCGACGAGGGGCCGAAGCCCGGTGCAATAAACGCGAGGTTGATAGGAAAGTGCAAGAAATGCGAAAGCAAAGGTCAATGCTGAGGAATAGCGTGAGGCGCTGCAATGCGGTGACGCTGATTTGCTTGCGGTCTTGCTTTGTGGAGCAGGGATGAGGACTTAGTGTTGAAATCCCAAGGAACTGGATGGATGTAAGACGTTTGTTGTCTCAATTGTGGTCGATCAGTATTCATGCTGTCTTCTTGTGTAGAATTTTCTACAATGGGAAAAGAAAACAATGAAGGAGCAAACTATATTCGCGATTTCAGCGTAAGGGCTTAGGGGATTGAACTAGCCTGGTAGGCGTCGTGCGAGCGCGCTGAGGGTGTGTGCATGGAGAAGGTGGAGGCATGCTCGACGACGCGGAAATGGCACGCTCAGTTGTGCTGATGGAAGCACTTGTAGCATAGAGGGACGTGTGCTCAACCATGCAATGGCATAATCGATTGCGCGGGATTAATGGGAAGTTAGTGTTGCTTGGACGGTTGGCCCTTGAGCTACTGATCGGCTCGCCCTGGAGGAAGGGTGAGGACCACGATTGGTACACCTGCAAAGGCGGTCATAACTTTGTCTACCGTGTGGTAGTGTTATTTGTCGTGTAAAACAGTAAATGAATAGGATGCGTGCAATGCGTGAGTTTTCAAAAGCTAATGTTGTCGTTCACATTGACTCGAAAGGTTCAAAGTACAATGCAAATTTTGTAAATAGAGCCTTAAGCTGATTTGCCACCACACTCGGGGTTTGAGCGAGCGCCGCCTCGGAAAGCACCGGGTCTAGGCGAGGGCTTGCGGAGACATCTATCCTAGAGTGCATGTGTGGGTCTTCATGAGGCCTTTCCTAGACCTCTCCAGGGCGGTGTTCGCTCAAGCGAGCTCCTGACAGCATCTCTGCATCTTGGCACGAGTTTGGGGGAGCTCCCTCTGAGGTGGTTGGCCGGCGAGTTCTTCGTCTCTCAGCGACCTCTCGATGATCGAACCTAGTGTTGATGAGGTCGATCATGTTGTCCCGGAATATACACCATTCGCGTTCTGTGATGGGTCGGTGAGGTCCTCGTGTGTTGGCGGGCTCTGTCGAGGCGCGGGCAGGAGGCCGAGCAAGGCGTCCTTACCAAGACGATAAGAAAATCTGCTTAGGACTTGTCAATGTGAACGACATCCTAGTGTGTTTTGAAAACTGCATGATGCATATGTGCAGAGAAAAGTAAATGCCCAAGGCTTAGTACAAATTACAAGGTACATCACTCTTGAAATAGAAAAGACTCAAGTGGCACGCAGGCCGACTCGATGGACTATTGTCGGAGTCGGGTGAAGGCTTGCATGGAGGCATAGCACGATGCATGGTTCGTGTGCTACAGGGACCGTGTTATCTATGGATGGGGGCTCCCGACTCAAGTGTGAATTCCTTGAAATCGAGCGAGGATCTTTGGGGGCCGGTTCGGTGGCATAGCCGACTCGATCCGTTCCCTTACTCGGAACCTCTGACTAACCTAGCTTCCTATATTGGTGCCCGTGGGATGTCGGACAAGGTACCTAAGAAACTAGTATGATATGCAATGCATGCGTGAAAATAAATGTGCGGTAAATAGATAAGCGGTAAACGACGGAAAGCAGTAAATAAAACAAGCAAGCAAGCAAACGGGATTGAGCCCGAACCCTCTAGATGTCCCCAGTGGAGTCGCCAAGCTGTGTGCGCACCCGAATTTCATCTCGTCGGGGCACGCACATGCGCGCGCCTACGCAAACGCGGCTTGGGGAGTGTCCACCTTCCCGGGGACGCGCGACGGACGCACGTGAGAAGGAGTCGCCACTTGCCATTTACGACCCGAAGGTCGAGGGCCGGCAAGTTACCCGGGTCTAGGGGTACGGGGTACACCTAAATGCTAAGGCAATGGTCGTACGGAACCGAAAATTCCGAATTCGGGGGTTCTATTACTACGTGCGGGCCTATATCCCGCACGCCCTTTCGGTACTCTAGCTTGCTAGGCTTGCCATTTTGTTTATTTACCGCGTGATTTAGAGTTGTGCTCGACTCGCCCGTTTTGACTCCGTAAATTCGATGAATCGATTGAGTTGGGCCAAGAATCCGAAGGATGAGTAGGCTCGTGAGTCAAGGAATCGGTTCGCTATCTTAGCGTTACAGCTCATCGAACCGTGATGGTCGATTCCCTGCGCGAACCGAGACCGCGAATATTCGAGTTTACTCATCCTTTGGTGATGATAGACCAACTTAACCGATTCTACACTCGGACCTCTTGTCCACCGATCGGGGATCCTTACAAGTATATGAATAAATGTACAAATAAGATCCTCACAACGTACACTCGAATAATTGCAGAATACAACTGAATGAAATAAATGGATCCCGATCGGTTTACATTGGGCCAATATTCCACTCCGGCTCACCGTGTGTTTTGAATAACCGATAAACAAATTAAGGCAACGCGAGCTCAATGAGCCTGGGGGTCGGGTCTGATTGAACCGATGGTTTGCAGGAGAACCGATTAGTTCCCACTGTAACCGTCAGACCAATCGAGCTCCCGGGTGATATCTAAACCGTTTCGCGCATCCAATCCAAATTGCCTTCCACATAGGCCATATTGGAGTATGACGGTGAATCGAGGCTAGATCCCATTCCGCACTCGGGTTGCACGCGCTCAGTGAATTAGGGATGTTGGACCTCGTGTTCGATGGTTTGGGGCGTTGGACCCCGTGCAACACGTGACCTATGGGTTCGGGCTCGAACCGCATAAATCATCAAAAGCAAGAATAAAACAGAAGAAAACTGATATAAATGACACAATACAGAAAGCAACTGACAATTATAATAAGTGTCGGTGAATACAAACGAATTGTGTATTAGGCCGAATATACGTGATTTAATCAGTTATTATCCGTGGTTGATTGGCAAACAATGCATCTAACCTAGGCAAACATAGATGGCGGATTAGGATGAGGTTCTAAGCCGATTACATGTGTGTGTTTGTTTTAAGACGCTTATTCAGTTAAATGTCACTGTGGTTTCACCGAATTAACCAAACTCGTGTTTCGACTCTAGATTGGAATCTAATATTCCACCTATCCATTATCTAATATTTGATTAAGTCGGGTGCACAATTAGTCCTGTCCTTGTGTTTTGTAACTGAAATAAAATACTCCCCACCGAATCTATGATAGAAAGAAAGAAACACCGAAAACGAACGAAATGGACCACGCGAATGAAACTCGCACACCGAACGGGTTGTCCTTTCTCGTTCATAGCTCTAGGTGTTTCCAACTCCCTAAAGCCTAGGGTATCGGGTATCACGGAATGACGATTGTACCCTTGGATAATAAAAGTGTAATGTTCGTATATAAATTGGAGATCGCGTCACACGAAGGAGTCCAAGGGGGACTCTCGGTGCCC